>NW_019417125.1:163430-190975 GCF_000390285.2 Anoplophora glabripennis
GGCTTTCCCGAAGGCTTCCGGGTGACCAAGTAAAAATGCTTCCACGGCTTGAAGAAGTTCTACTTTATTTAAGAAGAGACATGTGGTTCATGCACGACGGAACTCCACCGTATCTTTCTCGGCCAGTGCGTGCATATTTAAATGTAGTATTTCCAAATCGCTGGATTGTCTATGTAAGCATTTTTGCTTGTCCACCCAGAAGTCCGGACTTCAATCTTCTTGATTTTTCTTTTTGGTCTTGAATGAAAGATATAGTTTACAAAGAATCTATTGGTTCGTGTGAAGAGTTGTGCCAAAGAATACGAATCGCTGCCAGCGAAGTCAGACGCAATCCAAATATGTTGTTTCAAACCTGAAGATATCTCAGAAAATGTTGTGTAAAGTGTATCAGTGTCAACAGTGCATTCTTCGAACAATTATTACTTTAAATCATTATTACGTATTTCATTTGTTTTATCATTAATTATTGTAATAACATGAAGAAACACTTAGTTTGTTTCGCTTTTAATTTCTCGTATTATCAAAACATAGTGTTCGTTAAATCGATTTTTCTCGAAAACGGATTGAGATGCCGAATTGAAATAAGAGTACATAATTAATGGAAAAATTATTGCTCTTTCAGGTTTTGAATCAAGTTTCATATTAGACATACAGGGTAAAAAATTATTAACTAAATTTTCGGTAAAATTGGTCGTAAGTGGCGCCCTCTATGAGCAACGCTGAATTTACAACACGCATCTTATTCGTCGCTTAAAAAAATATAATTTCACAAATTTTCAAGTTCCTAACCTACTAGTCGAGGAAATCAAACACTAAAAACGGCCTAACCTCTGAATTCTGTGCAGTAAGATGGATTGTGATGCGGTTTTTTGCATTCGATTCGTTAGAGCATCCAGAAAGTTTGTGACCCTATGTGATCATTGAGAAATGAAAATTGCATCGGTGCATAAGAAAAATGCATTTTTAGAATTGCATCTTGAAGAGTTAAAATATGAATAATTTACAACTCGGAAAATATTGACGGAAATGAGTTCAATTTTACTACTCGGGGGTTCTTGGGGTCGCTGAACACGAATATTACGACGGCAACGGTCTCCGAGGTACCTAGTGCCGAGGGTGGCCGGTTTCCACGTCGTCTCCTGGAGTTTTGTGGAAATTCGTTATAAACTTAGCCGAAACTCGTTACCTCGGGGTTTTTGGGGTCGCTCAACACGAATATCACGACGGCAACGGTCTCCGAGGTACCTAGTGCTCTAGGGTGGCCGGTTTCCACGTCGTCTCTTGGATATTTGTGGAAATTCGTTATAAACTTAGCCGAAACTCGTTACCTCGGGGGTTTTGGGGTCGCTCAACACGAATATTACGATGGCAACGGTTTCCGAGGTACCTAGTGACCCAGGGTGGCCGGTTTCCACGTCGTCTCCTGGAGTTTTGTGGAAATTCGTTATAAACTTAGCCGAAACTCGTTACCTCGGTGTTTTTGGGGTCGCTCAACACGAATATTACGACGGCAACGGTCTCCGAGGTACCTAGTGCCCCAGGGTGACCGGTTTCCACGTCGTCTCCTGGAGTTTTGTGGAAATTCGTTATAAACTTATCCGAAACTCGTTACCTCGGGGTTTTTGGGATCGCTCAACACGAATATCACGACGGCAACCGTCTCCGAGGTACCTAGTTTTCCAGGGTGGCCGGTTTCAACGTCATCTCCTGGAGTTTTGTGGAAATTCGTTATAAACTTAGCCGAAACTCGTTACCTCGGGGTTTTTGAGGCCATGGGACGTGTCTTCATTTACCCCTCGAAAGTGTTCGTATTTACCCCAAAGAATTTAATTTTTGGGGTAAATGTGGACACCTGTTTTAAACAAAACAAACCTGTTTTTAACAAACAAACTATAAACTGCAACAAAATGTAATATATCTCTGAATTTATGGCACAGGATGGGTCACTTGCTGTATTAAATAAACATTTTGTAATGAATAAATGTATTTTTATAATAAAAAAATAATTAAGAATTAAATAGTCACAGAAACCAGCCATCCTGGGTACTAGCTACCTCGGAGACCATTGCCGTCGTGATTATCCTGTTGCGCGACCCCAAAAACCCCGAGCTAACGAGTTTCGGCTAAGTTTATAACGAATTTCCACAAAACTCCAGGAGACGACGCGGAAACCGGCGACCCTGGGGCCCTAGGTACTTCAGAGACCGTTGCCGTCGTGATACTAATGTTGAGCGACCCTAAAAACCCCAAGTAACGAGTTTCGGCTAAGTTTGTAACGAATTTCCACAAAACTCCAGGAGACGACGTGGAAACCGGCGACCCTGGGGCCCTAGGTACCTCGGAGACCGTTACCGACGTGATATTCGTGTTGAGCGACCCCAAAAACCCTGAGGTAACGAGTTTCGGCTAAGTTTATAACGAATTTCCACAAAACTCCAGGAGACGACGTGGACACTGGCCACCCTGGGGCACTAGGTACCTCGGAGACCGTTGCCGTCGTGATATTCGTGTTGAGCGATCCCAAAAACCCCCGAGTAGTAAAATTGAACTCATTTCCGTCAATATTTTCCGAGTTATAAATTTTTCATATTTTAAAAATGCATTTTTCTTATGCACCGATGCAATTTTCATTTCTCATTGATCACATAGGGTCACAAACTTTCTGGACGCTCAAACGAATCGAATGCAAAATACCGCATCACGATCCATCTTACTGCACAGAATTCAGAGGTTCAGTGCTTTATTTCCTCGACTATACATAGTTTTAGAATAATCGCAAAAAAACGACATAAAATTTTTACTTTCAACACCCTGTATTTCCGAAACTATCAACTTTCGATTAAGGCATATTTGCGCCAATGGTCACCATTTTACGTGTAGTATCTTCAGCTTTCGATTTTCCCGTTGTTAATGAATCACCCTGTATATTTTATTAATATTTTTCGGATATTTTTTTTAGTATAATAATTGTTAAATGAATATTTAAAAAACGTATAACTATTTTATGTCAAAAAAAAATGAAACAACAATTTTACTCTTGAAAGAAAATAATCATAGAATTTTAATTTTTTAAATGAGCGATAATAAAAAATAATTCGAGCAATATTTTCTAAACTTAGTCAACAATATGTCCCGATAAAATTATTCATTTAGAAATATAATTTACTGTTGAAGTAGGCAAGTACCTATTTCAATAATTTGATATTTCTTTCAATACTCATTCAATAAAAGAAATATAATTAAACATTTGTTTAATATTATTTCTCCAGATTATTATAAAAATTAATTCCGCAAAGTAAATGTGAAATAATAAATATTTCATTCAAACTATATTAATAGGTAACTAAGCAATTGTCTTCTACTTGATATAATTAAACAAAGTAGTTAAATTATTCCTGAAAAAAATTTATTCAAATAAATATTTTTTAACTTACCAATACTAATTATGTGTAGCTTTTTATTCCTTTTTTATACAAATGAAATTGCGTGAGTTCAAAATTTGATAAATTAATCTAAAGTGACTTATCTTACTTCTTATTTGTTATAAAATATTTGAATTGCTTTATCATTATTGTAAACGAATTTCGATTTAGTTTATTTAATGTTGCAACTGTTGAATAATTCTGCATTATAACAATATGTAACGTACTTTACTTGGTTTTGATTTTGGTGGTGACGGTTCGGTTCAGACGTTACTTGTGGCCGCCCCCTTTATACTACCAACTCTAAACGGAATCTTAATTCACAATTGCGAATTCTAATTTACTAGATTTATTGACGTCACTGACGTCCCTATTTAGACGCCTAACTTTATGACGACCCTTGACTACTAGTTTATCGGCAGCGGTGGTTGGCAGCCGGCGGTGGTGAGTGACGTCACAGAAACGTACTCCGGATTAAATCTTTTTGTTCGGATTGTCTCGGGCGCCAGTTTCCCTATCTTTTACGTAGGGGAAACTCCACGTGAACCCTACCCTCGGTTTAGAGTAAGTACTCGGGATAGCTGCAGTGAAGAAAGTTTAAATCCAGGGGTCGGTTATATTTCTTTTACTTTTAATCAAAGTAGTTCTTTGAGTGTAGTGTTATTTTACTTTTAAAATAAACGGTCTTATCAGTGTAGGTCACAAAAAGATACTGCGACTTTTTACTGATCGGAATATATCAATCTTATCGGTGTTAAGAATGAATACAAACTGGAATTATATTTATACTAGATTTATTTTCTATTAATAAGGCCTATTGAAACAAACAAACAAAAGTAAAATAGATTCTAATTACAATTATTATCACTAACTAAAATCAGGAATATACAATCAATTTACAAGCGGTGTGAATGAAATAAAATGGGTTAGAGCAATTATTATTTACGACGGATTTAAAATGCCGATGCGGTTTTTCGGTGCTGTAAATAAATACAAATTTAGCACATAGTCAAATATCAGGACTCAAAATCGGTACGGTAGACAGACGGAGTATTTGGAGTTTGGTTTATTTAATAAACAGGCTAATACTTTAAGAAACAGTACGCCAGAATAATATTCGGTTTTAAATTTCGGTCGGTGCTAGAAAGGGAAGAATAAATAAGGTTAATAAATTAGACCAATAAATAATCAACAAATAAATTGTCCCCAATTGTTCTAAAACAGAAAAATAATTACGGGTTACTCTAATTCTACAAATAAATATCGGCGGCAGTTTCTAGCAAAGCGACGGAAATTAAGCGAAAATTTAACCAGCCAGGGAGAAAGCAGTTTACAACGGGCATAAATAAGCAAACGGCAGTCAGGAAAGGATTTCGTTGGTTAACAGGAGGCAAAGTCTGGGCGAGGTGCGCGTTCAAACGCGGGGCGGCCGACAGATTTCTCCCAGAAGCGGTGGGGCACCCAGCCAAACTTCGAGGGTCTATCCGTCGCCGCACAGCCGACACACAACGTCTTCTACTGGCGGTGAGACACCCAGCCAAACCAGCAGTTTCGGTTATTGTGCCCTACAGCGTTTATCAAGCGAGGGCGGTGAGACACCCAGCCAAACCTTCGCCGACAACGCTGCTGCTGTACAGTTTGACACCTTCACGTCCTTTACTGGCGGTGAGACACCCAGCCAAACCAGCAGTTTCAGTAAAGGGGCTCACAGCGTTTGTCGAACGAGGGCGGTGAGACACCCAGCCAAACCCTCGCCGATAACGCTGCTGCCGTACGAACCTGCACTCAGCGTCTTCCGCTGGCGGTGAGACACCCACACAAACCAGCAGTTCGGTTGACGTGACGGACAACGTTCGTCGAACGAGGGCGGTGAGACACCCAGCCAAACCCTCGCCGACAACGCTATGGTCGTACTGTCTTGCCAAAGTTCAAAACGGCCAGACTTATACCATAGCAGGACAAGTGAATATAGGAAAATACAATTTGCTTACTTATTTCGGGTAGTTGCTCCCGGTGGCTAACTCCTTGGGTCGGATGGCGGTCTCTGGTCGGTTTCAGGTCCTCGGGGTGGTCCTCGGGGTGGTCCTCAGGCTGGAGCTGGAGCTCTTCGAGTTCAAGATATGAACTGAGGATTTTCGTCCAGGAACGTTGGTTTTATTGCCTCAATCCCCCCTTGACTGAGCGAGAGTCTTGGGGGATTATGCGCGCGGCACTCGACAGAGTGGGGCAACGGACGGCTTCGGCTTGACTCGCGGGTAATTGCTCTCACCCAATTAAACTAATTAATAAATAAATGGCCAACGGCTTTGTACAAAACGGAAAATAATACTGGTCATTACAAATATATATTATTAATAACTAAGTAATTTCAGCAACTGTGGATGGATTAAAATATATGCCAAGTCGCCTGCTCGTAAAAAAGAGACGCGTAGATGAAATCATTGATAGGTATAAGACGTCTCAAACGCCTGTGAACAAGGTAGTTAATATTAAAAAATAAAAATATTGAAGTTATAGTACATTCAACCACTACATAGCTGGACAACTGTAGTCTCTAGCGTCATTCGCAATTAGTAATGGGCATAATAGTTCATTTCGGAGAACTAGTTCTCGAGAACTACTTGCTCCAAATGAACTAGTTCTTAAATCTAGTTCGCGAACTACTTTAGATATTCGACGACATGAGTCACTAGCAAAAGCATTTCTCGTTCTCCCGTTGCCAGGCGCGATTGCGATCGTTCAGTCTCGGTCAAATGTACATGCAGATTCGTTTACATTTAAAGGGCGAAGTACTGAAATAAGCTAGCAAATGTACCACTGCGTTTTAAAAATTAATCATTTCAAATTAGTAATATTTACGAGCGGGTTACATTGTTTTACATTAGCGCTGAATCTAAAACTGTTGCGCATTTTTTAATAACACGCTTATTCATTTACTTCTAAACTCAAAAAAATCTAATGATCTAAACTAAGGCAAAATAGTCTAATGTATAATAGGTTTTTCGTAAATATTCATCCAATCAGACAAAACGATCTAAAGTACCTCTCCTGCCTTTGTTTATATGCACATTACACAGTGTATTAAGAATCTAAAGTACAATAAACTGTTTTGCCGCTGGAATTTCTTACAAAATATGTTAATTAGACTTTTTTTCCTAGAAATAGCTGGCAAGGTTTTCGATTTTCTAACTTTAAAACCCCTTATCCTAGGAATTATAGATGCGCTTTTATATTCCGTACGCCTACCGTCTCATGTCCGCATGGCAATCGTACGTATTGAAGAATTGTTTGTTTTAGTTCGCGAACTATTTCAGTTCGATTCGAATCATTATACACTAAGCTGTTTCGTTGAGCAGACGTAATAGTAGTATAGCAAGGGGGCTACCAAGCCACTTCAAGGTCACCACCGGGCTGCCGCCATCCGGAGCTGGCACCAGGTCACCAGCAGCAGCACCAAGGTCACGCTGAAGAAGTGTCAGTGGGGTGCGGGGGTGGGGGATCTGGATTGCAGAAGAAGAAGCCGGGGTCCGTCGGCAATGACCAGGAGGTCGGCATCGAGGAGCGTGACGTCAGAGGCGGCACCAGGTGCCTGCATG
The DNA here is from genome assembly GCF_000390285.2 of Anoplophora glabripennis. Classification (NCBI taxonomy): domain Eukaryota; kingdom Metazoa; phylum Arthropoda; class Insecta; order Coleoptera; family Cerambycidae; genus Anoplophora; species Anoplophora glabripennis. Next base: position 170,449 of record NW_019417125.1, read on the forward strand.
AGCAGCGGCGGGGGGCAGCGGGGTGCAGACGTGTGGAGCGGTAGCGGGGTGCCGGCGTGCGGGGTGCCGGCGTGTGGGGTAGCGGCGGGATGCCGGCATGCGGTGAGGCAGCGGAATGCCTACGTTAGAAGGGGGAGCAGACGGCCGGAGTCGGCGTGCGGTGCTGGAAGCCGGCAGCGGGCTGCGGGGGGCGGCGGCGGCAGCGGCGGCAGCGGCGACGGCCTCTTGGTACCAATCTTTTTGTTATAAGGTAGAAAATATAAGAAACGCGAGAGTTAAAAAATGGCAACATGGTAACATAAGCGGTCTGCAATATTTATCGAGCTAAGTAAACAGTCTCGAGCCCCCAAGGTTATAATTCTACATGTTAGCGAGTTATCTGTGACACTAAATATTGTGATGATTTATTAGGTATATTTTAAGAAATACTTGGTAAGAACATGGGCTCATAACGGATGTCAGCTAAACATAAAGAGCGGAATGCGTGTGAGAATGATGATAATCAGAGTGTATGAAAGCAGGTGCGGCTGTTTGTCGGCTGCTTTAAACATGTCACCACAAGTTTGTCTAGAGTCTGGGGCGTAGTATAAACATTAAAGAATGTGGGTAATAAATAATGTAATAAGTTATTATGTTGTTGTTTCTTGATAATAACATGGTTCTATAGCGGATGTCGGCTAGACACAAAGAGCGGAATGTGTGGATGATGATGATGTCATAGTCATGAGGTCATCTATTTTTTTGCTGAGCAAGCATTTACAAATTGAATAAAATAGCGGTCTGGAACGTCTCCAGCTCATTCGAGTGTGAGACGTTGAACATTGAAAGTATACATCGAAAACAATTATTAAAAGAAAAAAATGTTTGCTGCCATTAACAAACAAGCATTAGTGAAGCCATTCATTAGAACCAGTCAACTAGAAGTTGATGTAAAATACAAAATAGAAGACATCGACATTGTCTTGGGCCAGTTTGGACCTCGAGTAGTAGTGACATTGGCAGAGGGCAAAGTCAGTTTACCCGAACGCTACATAAAAATAATTTCGGCTTCTGACATTACCGAATTGAAGAAACTAGTTCAGGAGAAGCCTGTATACCTAGTGAGCAAGGGCATGGTTGCCAATACCACAAATTTGGAATTTGTGGAGTAACAAAAATATGGAAGCCGAATATATGAAGAGGTTAAATGAATTCCTGGCAAATATCCAATGTTTAAAGGAAGACATCAAGTACATTGAGATTGTGAGGAAGATACGTAATGTCCACATCACCGATCAAAAAGAGGGTCCAGTTCAACGATCATACCAACACCCGGTACATAATCCACTGGGCTTACGCCCACAGGACAGCTAGATGTGGCGAGCGTTGGATGCATGACGCAATCGACCGTGTCCGATTTCAAGAAAGAATAAAAAAATTATCTTATATTATTGAACCTGTACTTGTAAACAAAATCAATCAAATTTAACCTCTTCCATATGTTCTGTATAATATATGTATATATGATATAAATATTTAATAAAATAATTAATTAAAATTATTTTCTTTTATTTTCCCTATTTCCCCTTAAAATTAAAAAATAAATAAAAATCTGATATATTTTTAAATTCATTTATTAAATTAAATAAATACAGTGATATATACTTAATAATAAAAAAATTAAATATATAATACATTAATAAATATTTAATAATAGTGATTTTTTTAACAATATCAAGATAACAAAAAAAATTAAACAATGCTATTTTTATCAATCCAGCTATTGTGAGTGCTATCAAATCCCAGCCATTTCACTAGAACTCGATCTCCCTTCTTCCTCACTGTCCTCTCTATAAGGTAGACGTCAGGATGCTTGACCTTCTGCAGCTCTTCTGTATAGACCCTTTATTGGCTGACTTTGAGCATCAGACAGTAAGTATGTAACAGGATCAGTCCTCTTAATACTGGATACGGTGAAAATTTCATTAGACCAGTTAGGGGTGTAACCCTTAACGAACACCTCTCTGTATTTGCTTATTCTCACCCGGTCACCTACTTTGAACTTTGACAGACGTGGATAATTATAAAACGAACTCTGAAGTATCTTTTCATTGCTTTTGTTCACGGACGCTGGCTTCATTCCAATGCTTGGTGTTGTTATATTTTTTCACAATTTTATTTAACACATCGTACCAGCGAAAGGTTAAAGCTGAATTATTTATACATTATGGATTTTAGTGTCCGATTAACACGTTCCACAATCGAACTTTTCTTGCTACTATACGAGGAGTAATGATTAATATTAAATTTCCGAATTAATGCTTGAAAGTGTTTATTATAAAATTCCTTGCCCAAATAAGTCTATAAATTACGAGGTATTCGACTATCAGTACTGAGAATCTTTTTCATAGCACTAGCGACTTCTTCGCCGGATTTTGTTTTAAGTGGAGCAGTCCACACGTACTTTGAGAAGGCATCTATTACAACCAGTATATAACGATAATTTTTATTGAATTTGGCATATGATATCATCTCCACGAGATCGGCTTGAAAGAGATCATCTAGCCCGTGAATTACTACCTTTCGCCTATTAAAATTAACTCTTGCAGGCTTATGTAATTCGTTAACAATATCCCTCTTTACAGCTGACATGTTTACTAAACGGCTACCCCACACACACTAATCAATAATTAATCACGTGGTGCAATTAATTTGGCTTCCAGAAGCTCCTCGATGATGCTGTTCATTTCATTTATCTGATTGGAATTTCCCGCTTCTTGGGAGGCCATTAAAAGTCTATGTCGATCCACCAGTTCGTTGGGATCGTTCCAGTATACGTAGTCGATAGTTTGTTCGCGTGCGTGGTACAGATAACATGGCACTTTTCAATTCTTTGATCAACAAGTTACCTTTCGAAGCGCATATTCCCGGATATTGTTTCTGTAGCCCCGGCACCAAGTTGGCCAAAAGACTTGCTCGCGGTGACCAAGGCATAAACGGCCTTGATAACGCATGCAAGAACCACGATATCGAGTACTCTAAAGTGTCCGACGTGGCGAGCAGAAACGTAGCAGACAGAAAATTAGCCCATCAAGCTCTGAAGAGGGTGTTCGCGAAAGATTCCTCACTGGCTGAGAAGGCAGCCGCTGCAGGAGTAGCCGGAGCCATGGCTGCTAAAGTTAAATTGGGCTGGGGGATCGCGAAGCCCAAGAGGAAGAAACCTGCGAAAAAAATCTGGCGAGGCTCTAACATTCCGCAAAGTTTCCGATAAAATTGGCAAAGCTGTACGTCGGGCTAGCACCGTTGAGGATGCCGTGAAGAAGGCTGTTCGAGTAACCGAACGCATGAAGAAGGCCTCCACCGGAGGCATATCACATCCAAAGGCCCGCGTAATTCCAATTCCAAAGACCGGCGGTCTCCTGCCTGTGATTCCCATATTCGCTGCGCTTAGCGCTCTCGATGCTCTGTCTGGTGGAGCTGCGGACATCGCCAAGGCTGTAAACGATGCTCGGAATGCAGCCACCCAACTTAAGGAATCTCAAAGTCACAACGAAAAAATGGAGGCAATAGCTCTCGGCAAAGGTTTCTACCTACGCCCCTATCTACAAGGACTTGGACTGTATATGAATAAGACGAAGAAGAAGTGTTGTAACAAGACCAAGAAAGCCGGCAAATGACTAGATAAACTACCGATCGCGCCTTCACCGATCAAGATTTACTTAAATACGCAAAATTGATAGCGGTGCAGGTACTCATTGGACGGCATATTGCAAGAGAGGACCTGAAGCCGTATATTTCGATAGTTTCGGTAATTTGAGACCGCCTGTGGAATTATTAAAATATCTAAAGTCATGTCGCGTCAAATATAATCATAAACAATACCAGACGTATGATACGGTGAATTGTGGACATCTGTGTCTGAAATTCCTATATAATGAGTCACGCTGATAAAGTCACGGTCAGTCGGCGTGAGTCATCCAAGCAGAACAGTGCACGTGTGTGTTGATATGTCATATACGCTTACATTATCGAGTGATTCATCGATTCTGAGTTCACAGTTTTACCCGCCTATTGAGCTCGAGGACGATGCTGAATATGTAATCGGGCTTACGGACTTTCTAGCCTACCACTCCATACCGAATGTTGATTCTACGAATAATCGTTTCTATTACGGTGATGCTGATAAAGTTATAAAAATACCGGAGGGATCCTACGAGATAGAAGATATAAATACGTACATAAATAATAATTTAGCCGAGTTCACTACTACCGATACTAATCTCCCCGATAATTTAGTGTTTGTTTCCATAAAATCCAATAAAAATACGTTAAAGTGTGAAATTAAAGCAAACACGCCAATTAATTTCAACAAACCCTACAGTATAGGTAGATTATTGGGATATAAAAACCGTAAATTAAAGGCGAACAAGTTTCACGAATCCAATAATCCTATTAAAATTCAAAAAGTCAACGCCATTTGTGTGTTTGTGTGGAGTGCAATCTCGTTTCGAACAGTTTCATTAACGGTCAACCGGGTCACATCTTACACGAATTTTTCCCGAGAATCGGTCCTGGCTATAAAATAATAGATTCTCCTGCCTACGTAATCTACCTGCCGGTCAACAAGCATCGCATCGAGGGTGTAACCGTTAAAATAGTGGATCAAGACGGGGATTTGATCAATTTCCGTGGAGAAGTCATCACGATAAGACTGCACCTAAAGAGGAATGGGGCTTAGAATCCGGAGTGGCTTTGGGCTCGCTGTCACCGGTCACAGCCGAAAACCTTTAAAAGCCTCACCTGGAGCGAAATCAATTAGTCTACCTGTGACGTTTAAAGGGTTCACATCGCAAAACAAGAAGATTTTGTACTCCCTGGGCTACAAAATGCTACTGCCACGTCACAATGAATTCTAATATTCTAAATGTGTTGGAGAAGCCGCTCTTCGATAATGCCATAGTCAATTTCGAGAAGCGTCCCCTTTCAGCGACGAACTTGAACAACAACGATGAAATCCGCATCCCGATTCAGCAGCAGGATACGTATACGGCTCCATATTATAGTCCTCTGTATATCAGAGGTAGACTGTGCAAAGCTGATGGCACGGTTTCGGCGACTGCAAAGTTCGACAGGATGGGCATTTTGCTGCTGTTCGACGAAATCCGATACGAATTGATTGGTATACCTGTGAATAGATCGTGAAACCCCTGCCTCACGACCTTCATGAAGAACTACGCGTCAATCAGTCAAAATGAAAACATCAAGTTGGATAATGCCGGCTGGATTGTTGGCGACCATTTCACCGATGCCGAGGGCAATTTCGACGTATGCATCCCTCTGAGGATATGCATCGGATTTGGGGAAGATTTCCAGAAAATTATCGTCAATTTGAGACAGGAGCTGGTACTTATCCGCGGCTCCACTGATACGAACGCCATCGTGGGCGTTGCTGGCGACGATGAGGGTCTCCATGTACAACTACAGAGAGTTTCGTGGAAGGTGCCACATGTATCGGTGGCTGATGCGGTACGTTTGAAATTGTTGAAATATATCAACAGAAACGTAGAATTGGCTGTACCTTTCCGTAGCTTGGAACTGCACGAGTACCCCTTGCTTACCGAGACCCGGACACATACTAGGAGCATAAAAACCCCTTCACACCTGGAGAAGCCTCGATTCATAATTTTCGGCTTCCAAGTGGCCCGTAAGAATAAGATTGACAAGGCCATGAACCAGTTTGATCATTGCAATTTGACCAATTTCAAGGTTTTTTCTAAATTCCGATTCGTACCCGTACGATAACTTGAATGTGGATTTTTCAAAGAATTGTTATGCCATCCTATATGACATGTATGCTCAATTCCAACATTCATACTATCAGAAGGATAACGAGCCTTTTCTAACTACATATACGTACAAGCATATGGCTCCTCTGGTAGTCGTCGATTGTTCCTGTCAGAATGAAGTTCTAAAATCGGGAACTGTAGACATTAGACTGGAATTCGGTACTAATGACAATATCCCGAAGGAGACCGCAGCCTATTGTCTTATAATTCACGATAGGATCGTGTACTATAACCCTCTGACAAGCATAGTTCGCACTTATTAGTAGCAGCATCAGCAGCTATGTACATAATCGACTTGCAGGGATTTCAATACAAAAAAGAATTGGCTTTCAGGTGCAAGGAAATTTCCATTTTTAACGTTAACGACAGATCCTGTGTGAATAGAATAGTCAGGCCCAAAATTCCCTATAAACATCTCAGGGAGAGTGAGAGTGAGAGAGGCTATTAGAAGCCCACGGATGCCTAGAGACCACCACCACAGCGGGGCAAAAATAATATATTTCATATATTTAATTATTATTATTATTATATTATATTATTATTTTTTATCAAAATAAATGTTTTGGTTGAATATTTTTCTCTTTTTATTTTTTCCTTGTCACACATACACATATTTAAAGAATATTAATGTTTCTTTTTTATTGAATATTTTTTCTCTTTTTTATTTTTTCCTTGTTACACTCATATTTAAAGAATATTAATGTTTTTTATTGAATATTTTTCTCTTTTTATTTTTTCCTTGTCACACTCATATTTAAACAATATTATTTTTTTTTATTATTACTTAAAATTAAAGTGAAATAAAACACAAATATAAAAATATATAAATTTATTAATTAAATAATAATTTTTTTTTTCCTTAATATATAATATATTTACATAAAACAATATCTATATACAATACAAAAAAAAAAAAAATATTTACAAATAATATTTATTTAACATATATAATGTCTGAGAATAATCTCCAACTAATTTTGATGGCCATTTGCTGCTGTCTGGGCCAGATGACCATCCAACACCTTGACCATTGGTACCCTTGGAGACGTTCTCCTGGAGCCATACCATCAGCTGCCTATGTGTTTCATTAGTTTTTACATTTAATTTAAAAATTAAATTATTTTCTTTAATTACCCGGTGTAAAGTTTCCAAAAAATTATATTGAGTAAAGTAGGCGGCCTCACAAACGGCCTTATCTATTGACCAATCGATTTCTTTGTAATTTAGAAAAATATTTTTTGCCGAGAAACATTGACTATGTCGATCAACCAATGACGGATCACCGTTGACCAATAATTTTTCCAAATAATACCGATTAAATGAATTTAATATTGGATAATGACTCTTTATAATTTGACGTAAAATATCGAGGCTAATATGAGACATATATTCCTTTTGGAAAATATTTTGCAGTTGTTCGATAAATATATCGTATTGAAGTTTTTTGGCAAAGATTTTTTTCATCAACCCGATGTTACATTTATCACGCAAAGCTAGCCAATATATTACACGGTCGGGAATCACGATTTTTTCCAGAATTTTGTCAATTAATTGAAAATTATCATCAAAAATGGCTTTTTGAAGGAAATCTTCGTAAGTCTTTTGTGAAATTTTAACAAGTTCGTATTGCAATTGAATGTCTAAGTCGGCCATCGCGAACAACGGTAGAAAGACGAATGATGTCAACGTTTACTATATCGCGCTATTTATTTCGACTTAGAACTCCATGGGAGTGGTCGAACAAGTCGCTGCTTGTTGGAAATTATATCCCCACGGGATCGTGTCTGTGGTGACGTAATTTATTATGCGCTTGTCATCGTACGGACTGAGAGCCAATTTATTTTGTTTAATTGTATATAAATCGTGATGTTTGGAACGTATAAGTCTCTGCTCTTTAACCAGTGTGTTTTGATTAAATAGGCAATTCGTGAAATCTTCGAAAGTAATGTGTTTTACGGCTGATCGAGTAAGTCCTTTGATACGCATATTTGAGGGTTTTCCCTCGACTTTATACGAGTACATTTTAGCTCTGAGCCCGGCATATTCGGTAACTATTCTCCCGCAGCTTTCGTCTTTCATAAGTCCTAGTACTTTTTTATTGACTCGAGGCATACCGTACGCATTATCTTCGGAGTAGTCTGATGTATCAAATAGCTGGATGTCTCTCTTCATGCTCTTGTAAATGTCAATGTCCGTGAATTCGTAGATTAAACTGTCAGTGTCCGTGTACGATAATTTAGCCTGATTGCCAAAATTTTGTTTAATATAATCGTAATGGAAATCGTAAAGTATAATTTTGGAAAGGTCTAGAATACTAAATCCAACATAAATCGGCTTGTTGAACTTAATTTTGAGTCTGTTCATCTCTACTATAACCATGTCTTCATCGAAAATTGTTAAACTGTGAAAATTTGGTTTCGCGATCAAATTTTTTGCCCCATATTGACCCTCCCATTGTGTGACCAGTTTAACGTCTTTATGCTTTCGCACATTTTCCATTGTTTTACCAAAAACAGAATTATTCATTAACTTATAGAAATTTTAATTTATGTATTTTTGTAACCAAGCCGATTGGTTGAATTTAAGAATTTTGTGTACTTTAGTAATTTTTAATCCCCGCTAAATACACCGTTTCAATTGTCTGTAATGGATAACATAACCGGTTTTCGAAAAAAGAGTTGTCAATAATTTTGATTGTTTGCCTCCTGGGGGAACCATTTGTTCCGGACACAGGGGTAAGACTTTGTGGAGTTCATGAAGTTCGGGCGGGTACTCAATGTCCACTTCTAAAATATAACCGATTTCAGCATCATCTGCTAAATCGGTTATATTCAAGTTGTAGAATTGATCGACGGGTACCCACTCGAATCCTCCGGTTTGAAGGGAAAGAGACATTGCCGCGCCATATAAGTTATTTACATCATAGTACATGATGTACTTATTATGTACTGTTTAGTAATTTTGAGCATGGAATCAAAGGCCAGGCCGGGGGAGGTATAATAATGTAAAGGCTCAAGACCGTAAGTTTTTAGACAATTTTCACGGAAATTTTCGAAAATATCAGCCAAAAGTAGAACATCAGTTTTCAAGTACAAGTCCGAATATTCCCCCAAATTTTGAATGTTAAATGTATTCCAGACATTTGTAGCGTGCTCGTACTCGCTGTCTGAAATAGCTTCATCAGTCAGTTTACTATAAAAATCGTCTTTAGTCGGTAATGTTACGTCATTTAATTTTACCCACGAATTTAGGTAATCGTAAGGAAAAACACCTTTCCTGGTCAAAAGACGGAAAGTCTCCTCCGAATCACAATGAAATTTAGTGATTCTTTTTTGGCTGTCATCGAGGTATGAGGCCAATTTTTCGATTTTGTCAGCCATAAACCGGAAAGAATCTATAAATCTCAATTTAATTCTGATATTCTTTACATCTTTTGTGAAGGAAATATGTTTTCCCTTATTTATTGGTGAAGTGAAATGTTGCCCTCAAATGACGTAGCCAAGTGACGTATGATTAAGTGACTGTCGTAAGAAGACAAGCAATGAAAAACGACCGGTATAACGTGACTGTCCGTATAATTTAAGTTACAAGAATTATGACAAGGCCCCCGGTAAACCGAATTTAGATGTGAATGGTCCATAATTTTGATATCGAAACTGGTAAACGGTTTTTCACAAATGTGACAAAATTTCGCGTTGTCATGTTCGAATTTTTGCACTGCAGTCAAAGGCTCCATGGGCTTCGGGTGAGATAGGATGTTATTCACCTCGTCGACAATATGTTCAAGTTCCCGGACGAACCACTCCTGGCAATCACTACCCCGATACAATTTAAAATGCGATAGACTATTATCATATGAACATTTAAGATAATAGGCGACACTAAACGCGGTATGTTTTTATACATTTTGAGTATTTAAATTTAGATCATTGTTCTCGTCATACGGTTCCAAAATGCATTCAAAATCGGCATAAACGGCGAACGGTACCCTCTCTTTAAAACGATAATTTTTAAACTGTAAAAATTTTTCTTGCCCACCTGGTAGCTCTACTTTGCAAGTATTTGTTCTATAATTGCAATATATTAAGTGATCATCTAAAAGACGCTGCTCGGAGAAGTGATTAAGACAACGATTGCAGATGTATTTTTTAGTCTTATGTTTCGACAATTGTTTGAATAATAAGCGCGACATGTTTTTTATCCACGCAAAGTGATAAACAGGTGTTTCATCACAATCGTTATCTTGAACCGAATATGCCGGGACCATTAGTAAATTTATAACTCGTTTGCTATCGCTTTTACTCAAGCATACCGGCAGGACTTTCTTCTTATCAATGCCGTACACATTAATTGCCAAGTTATTTAGACGCTCTAATTTTGGAATTTGTTTTAAAATTATAGGAAATTCTGTCATCAAATTTTAATACATCACGAAAATAGGGATATAATGAAATTCTAGCTGTATGTGCTTTAGCTGGATGTAGAGCAGAGACTATGCTCTATAAAACACAATATTCATCATTATTCTTTACGTTAACTACACACGTTTTATTTTTAATAAACTCTACCGAACCTCCGGACAATTTATTTTTAATTTTTAGTTGTTTTAGCTGTTCATGATAATATTTCAGCACCGCCAAATTGTTTTCCAAACGGAATATATTCTCGTTCTTATCAATCTTGTGAATTTTAATTTTGATTGCATCGTTTATTACACCGATATTTTATTTATAATTTTGATGTGTCTGTTGATCTTGTCATCGGTCTTCAACAGAGTCAACGATTTTTTGGTCAGTTTAATAATTTTACAGCTGACATCACGCACGGTCTCGGCAACTGACTTTTTGTATTTCAATAAAAAAAAGTTTAACACGACTTTGAAAAGCAAACAAAACAATCACGTGCACTCGAACAAATTTCGAAAGCAAATGAGACCTTTTCACGAGTCCGCAGGCTTTTATAGTCGAAGCGTTCGGCTATTTCCAGTTATAACCGGTTATATCCAGCTTTGCATCAAAAGCCTCTGAAACGCGGGGCGGTTAAAGCCATTGCACAACATTATGAAATATTATGAAATATTTCATCACCCGCTTATCTACAAGTTCCCACACTAGGACCACAGCTACAGGGTGATGGTGTGATGACGTCATCATTGTTTCCAACGTGAGTCATGCCAACCTTTACAATAAAAAATAGCTGCTATTATTTTTTCAAATAATTCAAATGTGAAATCCATTTAAAACATACGGACGGTGGACACCCTGTATATGCATACTCTAATAATAGCATAAACTAACCTTACCCAACTCATATTTATACGTAAATATTCGATTGTCGGCGTAATATTATTTTATGCGATAATAAGGATATGATTAAATTTTGTTGACTTTATAGTCACGTTCTCATATGAAGCCGGAGAAATATGTTTGTTTACATTAAAAAATAAAACTTATACATTCAAAATAGTATCAAAGCAAACGCTAAAACCGAACAACTCATGTGTTGATTCGACACGGGATTTATTTTTTAAATAATATTTTTGTCATGAGTACTTTTAGTCGATTTTTATCTGAAGCCTCCGCTTTGTTTATATTAACATCTTATCTGGTATTAGTCATACACAACTGCGGCCATATTCCAGGAAAGTTACATCATCATGTTGTTATCTTAAACACACGCGTGAGCGCTCGTTTCTTATATTTTCTACCTTATAACAAAAAAATTGGTACCAAGAGGCCGTCGCCTCTGCCGCCGCCGCCCCCCGCAGCCCGCTGCCGGCTTCCAGCATTGCAGGCTGACTCTGGCCGCCGGCTCCCCCCTCTGACGCAGGCATCCCACTGACATTTCTTCAGCGTGACCTTGGAGCTGCTGCTGGAGACCCGGTGCCAGCTACGGATGGCGGCAGCCCGGTGGTGACCTTGAAGTGGCTTGGTAGCCCATTTGCTATACTACTCGTAATGAATGAACGAAATGAATGCGCTGTGCGCTGCTTTATGCTTTGACAGACCGAAACATAAGATCGTTCAAAATCGACACAAATAGTTCGCGCGAACTACTTTGTTTTAGAATAGGGAACTAGTTCTTTTAGTTCACTATGAAGAATCGTTCGTTTTAACTCGTTGGTTCGCGAACTACCCATTCGCAATACGCGTGGAGAGCCACGTGGCCTTAGCGATAGTGTGTACCTGTTATCTGTGGTGTCTACAACAGTTTTTTAGTAGTTAGTGTCAAAAATGGTTTGCGTGTATAGCAACTCGGAGTTGATGGATATCGTTTTAATTTATGGGGAAGCAAGACAACATTTGTATTATGGTGAAACATTTGTGTTAAGGTGAAGCAAGACATCATTTGTGTTAGTTCGTAAAAAGTGAGTAAGACGGACCCAAATGTGTTCACACGTTAGTGGATAAAATTTTGAAGAATTGTTGTTGTAACATTGGGTATGTCAAATGATTTTATTTAAAACACAAATTAATTTTATTAATTAATAAAGGCAAAAGCATTTGAATTTGCCGATATGAAATAGGTGCTATAAATTATATTTATTTCTTTCCTTGCGAAAGTTTTTGTCCGTTTTTATCACACCGCCATGCCGGTCGTATTGTGTGAGGTCAGGTTTTACAGTGGACCAGTTTCCAGTGTCGTGCAGAAGTGTATTTTTAAATAATTTTCGAACTGCCGTTTTTAATTTTTTCTTTACAAAATTGTATTTGTAAGAGTCCCCTGTACATCCAGAATTTTTTTTAGATAACTTCTGAATCACCCTGTAGGTTTTATTTAACGAATATGATGGTACAGTGGGTACATACAAGGTTTATACTAAAAATCTTAACATACGTACAGTGGCAGTTGGTTAACCGTCAATGTCAACTAATAATATATAGCAATAAAACAAAATACGAGAATAATAAATAGTACTCTCTCTACACACTCCCCCCTCTGTACTACGCATACGGTCCTCCGGCAGAGTACAGGACACAGTGGAAGTCTGCTAGGTTTTCTTCGTTCGTCCCCTCTTCTGTTTGGGCACCAAAGGCGTTGGTAAGATTTTGGAGGGTTGACCATCTTCTGGTTCTCGAAACTCGGTCAAATCCGAGACATGATATCGTCCAACTATTTCTGTAGGAGCTGATATCGAGCTTAGTTCATAAGTTGTGGGGGTTACCAATTTGGTAATCAGGTACGGCCCATCTCGTTTAGGAGCTAACTTCGACGAGATTCCCTTTTGGGCATTACTCAAAACATGAGTTTTTAATAGTACTTTCTGTCCTATTTTGTAATTAACAGCACGACGACGTTGGTCTGCGTATTGTTTTCTTTTATCTTGCTCTCTGATAAGAGTCTCTTTCGATTGGCGAAGGGTATTTTCTAGGTCTCGAAGGTACGGAGTAATTACTGCAACAAAATTGTCGTTGTCTAGAACTTGTCGAAAATCGTATAGAGTATCCCGAGGTGCTCGTAGCTTTCTACCAAAGGTAAGCTATGCGGGAGTATATCCTGTAGAAATACACACAGTCGAGTTAATGGCATATCTAATGCTGGCTATATGTGTATCCCAGAGGTGATGCAAATTATGCGACAGAATAGCTAGTTAAGTCTTGAGCTCTCTGTTTTTACGTTCAACGGGATTACTCTCAGGATGATAGGCAGGTATAAAGGAATTCCTTATTCCGAAACAAAATATGACTTTTTGCATTATCTCGCTTATAAATTGGACTCCATTGTCGGATATCATTTTCCGGGGAGTACCAAATCTGAGGATGATTTCGTTAATGAGAATTTTTGCACACGTCTCAGCGGATGCAATCTCCAACGGGAATAGTTCCACCCATTTCGACGCAATGTCTTCTACAATCAGTATCCAGCGATTACCTTGAGGAGTTATAGGTAATTGCCCAAATAAATCTACGGAGATAACCTCTAAACGCTGCGCTGGTGCAGGCGTTTGCAATAAGCCGGCAGGCTTCAAGTTTGTAGCTTTATAGTGCTGACACTCTAAACAATTATTAATACGATCAGTAAAAAAACGACGCATACCAACAAAGTAGTAGTTAGTAGCAATCTCCTGAATCGTTCTGTCTATTACATAATGTCCCCCCTTAGCAGAGTCATGGGCATTTCTTATATCTTCACGAAGACTTGCTGGGATTACCAGTTGTGGTTCGTCACTATTGTGTTCAGAATCCCAGTGATAAAGAATACCATTGGCCATTAAATATCCACTTTCGGTCCACCGAGACACATTTAATTGGTCTGCTCCTTCCAAGGCAACAATGATCTTGTCGAGTTTTGGATCATTCTTCTGGTTCTGCCTGATGTCACCTTTGCTAAATGATGGGAGTTCAATGGTTACATAGGAAATTCCACACGAAACTAGCCTCCTGTTCGCAAATTGGCCTTGATAAGGTATCAGCAACGACAATCCTTCCGGGTGTGTAGACTAACTTCATGTTTAGACTTTGAATTCGCATTGCCCATCTGGCTAATCTGCCTGAAGGAAATTTAATGGAGAACAACCACTGTAAGGGTTGATGATCAGTGGCAATGGTTACTTCTGCACATTCTAGGTAGATTTTTCGGTAGCACTCCAAACCACTGCTAATGCCTCGCGATCTAGGCAGCTATAGTTGCGCTCTGCTGGACTCGGGAGACGGTTGTGTAGCATGGGTGTGTAGCAATCGAAGTCTGGTCTGTGGTATGAATGTGATGCTCAATCAATGGCGTCGGACCTCCCTTTTGCTCGAAGATATCACCATTCTCAGTTAATAATTGATCAACCGATTGACGTTGTTACTCCTTCAGATGAACACCTTCATCCGAATGTAACGTTGAAATAGTTACTTGTAATGCTTGGACACTTTAATTCCTCTGACATATTAAGAAACTGAAATCGATTTTCTGACTTATCATAGAAATACCAATGATTTTGTGGTATATCCAGTACAATTTCTGCTGCTTCGAGAAAGTCACACCCCAATAGAGTGTTATTTTCTGTCAGATGGGGTAGCACCGTCAATGTAAGTGGTACTCGTTTATCACCGATTTCGATGGTTACCTTTGTCTTCAAAATATTCACATCATGCGGTTTACCATCTGCGTAAGAAAGAGTAGCAACAGAATTTTCGAATTCATAACCTAAATTCTGTAGAATCTCATACAGCTTTGAACCAGCTATAGTAGCCTGTGGACCAGAATCTGCGTAACCTACACCATGGAATCCATCAATGGTAATAGGTAGTAATGGCATCCAACAAGTATTCCCTTGAAGCGTTATTTCATAAAAACTCAAACAATTTGTTTGCACAACAGCAGAAGACGAATGAGAGGCTTTGTTCTGGCAAGTTGGACATCTGGATTTAGTGACTCCAAGCGCTCCGCAACCATAACAAGCTAATTGAGTTTTAGTAACCAGATCAGAATTATTCTAATGGTTTCTCTTTTCTTTTTAACTTCTGACATTCATCGCGACTGTGACCGAAATTTTTACAATATACGCACTTCGGTTTCTGATTGTGTTTAGATTTCTTCACAGTATTTTTTCTTCCAGGGTTATACTTAGGTTCAATACTCGCCTCAAATATCGAAGGTTCGACGTCACGCGCACGCGTCAACAAGTCCTTGAAAGTCTTTACCTCACTCCTTAAAAGTCTTTTTCGAATTTTATGCGTAATCAGACCGAACATAATGTTAATTTGTGCCTCGGTTGGCAATTCGTATGGTAACTGGGACATCATAGCACGCACCTGACATACAAAGGTTTCCGTTGTTTCTGTTGGGTCTGGGCAAATATTTCTCTAAATATAAGAAAAGGCGGAAGCTTCCTTGAAAATGTATCACGAAATACTACTACTGAGTCATTAGTCATTCCAGGTAGTTAGTGTATTCTTGACGCCAATCCACCAAGTAACTCGCCTGACCTTCTAGCAGCATAGAAATTCCGCGTAAAGCATTGCTATAAGAAACATTACAAATATCTTTATACGTTATCACATTGTCTAAAAATGCATCAACATCTGACGCGTTAGATCCGTCAAAACGAGCTGTACATTTAGCAAAACTTCCTACATTTTGTGAAGTTGAAACAGAGGTTGGTGTTGCTGAACGAAATTGCTCCAACAAATCCGTATTAGTTTGTAGAGCTGACTCACGTACCGTTGCCATTAACAAGTTAAATTGCTCATTGGACATCGTTATTCCACTTAAAGCAGTCGTAGCTCAGACTTTTCGCTTGTTTCTGTTTGTTTAGAACGCAGCATATTGTAGGTACTGAAGTTATAGAATTCTGCAACTATCGGAATTATTTTACAATCTTGCAACACTGTAACTAACTGTTCTCAGTAATGTTTTTCACAAATAAAGTCGACCGGAAAATTAATCACTGAAATTGTCCACAGGAAAGTTCGTTCAAGCGAAACTGGACCTTACGTATCCAGTACTTAGTGACTGATCGTTAACAGATGCAACAAGATGTGCTTACTTTTGCACGGAGGCCATAAATACCTTTACACCTTAATTGCAGAGCCTACGATGCAACATCACAAAAGATATTAGCCTTCTAAGGTTGGCGTTAATAAAATCTTGAACGCAATCTGACTGAAACTTAGAAGTACTTAACTTGAATTACAAGAACGTCGCACCAAAACAATACTTAATTCAGACCCCACATTGGGCGCCAGTGTAAACCAATATAGGTTTTATTTAACGAATATGATGGTACAGTGGGTACATACAAGGTTTATACTAAAAATCTTAACATAAGTACAGTGACAGTTGGTTAGCCGTCAAAGTCAACTAATAATATATAGGAATAAAACAAAATACAAGAATAGTAAATAGTACTCTCTCTACAACTCTCATACATTTAAAGTTTCGTAATTCTTCATATTATTTAATTAAAATTTTTCAATCTACTTACACAGCTTGGTCTAAAAGATTTTAAAATTTTAATTGATATAATTTTCTAGATTTAAAAAGAAAGGAAAAAAATATCTGCATCAAAATATTATACTATTTTTTTAATTAGATAAATAAATTACAATTTTTTGATGATATACGCGACAAAAAATGTCTATATAATGCTTATTTAAACAAATTATATGTATAAAAGTATTTTTTCCTTAATGTAATGTAGACTTTTTAATAGAATTTAATTATCGTAAATGATAATGAATCTGAAGAAGGTTCAGAACACAAGAGTGACTCAGGAGGTGGTAACATGACAGGAGAATTTGATATATTTGCCACAGATGATGATGGTCCAGATGAAAACCTTATTCCTAGGAACCCTCCTTATTTCAGCCCTGGAAGAAATATCAGAGACCCTCCTAATGTTAACCCTATCAATCAACTATAATAACAACGACACCAATGACGTTTCATTTAAAACTGAAATTAAATTGACAACTTGTTACGACGATATATAGGGTGTCCCTGAAAAGGATGGAAGACGCTTGACCACAGGTTCCTTGGATGAAAATAAGACTATTTAGCCTAACTTACCTATATACAAAAGTGCGCGCCTATTGAGATATAGCCTTCTAAATATAGAATACATACCTAACCTAGTTTTTTCAAATTTGAAAACTATTTTTCTTAGAAACTTCAAATTTGATACACTTATTTTTTTATGTAAGGGCAAGGTAAATATAGAATTTGGTGAGAATACATATACAGGATGTTCTCTTTCTAATGCCTGTGCGCCACTGGCTATCCCGTAACTTTTTTGTGTTTGCGCCAATGACGACAGAATTTATATTTTTAAAAATAAGCTGTAATTTAGAATATTTGTTTGCTCTTACAAAAGTTTGATATCGTTTATGGATTTCGAGTAAAATTGGCATTTTTTATACATAACTACGAGTATAAGCAAAAATTCCTATTTGTGAAAAATAATTTATAACTGCAGCCTCAAAACAGGGAATAATAATGAAAAACGTCACATTTAAAAAAATAACTACACATTTTTAGTATTAGTATTATCAATCAATAAAATAAAAATCAACACTAATATTTTAAATAAATACTAAATAGTATCAACTAATAATGTAAGAAAGTCAACATTAACATTTTAAATAAACCTAAATTGATATTTGTAATCACATTAAAATAATATTACAGTAAATGCTCAAAGTTACTTCCTTTTTCTTAAACGCAAGCATTAGTTCTTCGAAAATGAAAATGAATTTTATCAAATAATTGTACATTACCTCTCATAACACTAATGTCATGTTGTATTCTTTCCCATTATTCGTTTTCTGTATTTACTGAAAACTTATAAACTTTGGTCCGCAACGGTCCCCAAAGGAAATAATTACGTGGGTTTAGGTCCGGGGATCGAGGTGGCCATTTTAAAGGGGCATTATTTCCTATACTTATCCACCTGTTAGTATAGTAACCTGTAATAACTGGTCTTTTAATACCCTATTAACGGAACTTTTTGAACGCCAACCTCTGTCGCTAAGCGCCTTTTATTTACTTGAGGAATTTCTTCGACCCTTTCCAAAATTTGTTCCTCCAGCTGAATAGTTCCGGCCGTACATTATCCACGATTTAATGTTACAGTTAAAAGTTGTGATTTGGAATTCGTCCGCTGACGCGGAGTTTGGCATTTCTCTCGGGCCTTCGGCCCTCAGGCCGCGCTGCGCGCGGCCCGAGCACCACTCCGCGGTGCTTTCCTCGCTGGTTAGTAAATATAACATTTTTTAAAATACCTGTACTTTGATCTTTAAACACCCTGTATATAAAAGTATGATGAGAATGTTTTTCAAAAAAGAGTAGGTCCCACTCGAGAAAAGAATAACAAAAGTTTCTTCCAAACTTCCAAAAAAGGCATCTGGTTAGTAAATATAAAATTTTTCATCCAAAGTCTACGTAGGTAAGGCAGAAATGGTAAAAAAATAAATTAAGACATCTGCTTGATAAATATACAAATTTTCATTAAAAGACTGTAGTAAATAAAGTCAAAGCTAAAAGTGAAAAGAAACAAAACTGCCCTTAATTATATAGAACATCTAGTATATGGATTTTTAAATAGCGACTTTTCTTCAAAAGATTTAAAGAAAAAATTTAAAAATGAATAAGGAAAAATCCAGTCCACCTGTGTAAGTTTTACGAAACATCCTGTACATAAATTGTAAAAAACACCTGGTTGGTAGGGTATAAGATTTTTCATAAAAATATTGCAGACTTCAGTACAAACTGTAGAAATGGAAAAAATATACCTAAGGAAAGTTTCGTTCTGTTGGTAATTGGATCAGTTTTGTGGAACATCCAGTATAAAGATTCAAAAAGACATCCGGTTAATAAATATATAATTTTTCATTAAAAGATTTTAGTAAGGAAAAACAAAGTTAAAAGTGAAAAGGGGAAAAATTGCCCGTTTCAGATGTGGATCAATTTTTTGGACCACCCAGTACGTATATGGATTTTCTAAAAAGCGGCTAGTCAGTAAATATACAACTTTTCTTCAAAAGGTTTCATGAAAAAATTAACAAAATGAATCAGAGAAAATCTGGTACACCTGTGTCAGTTTTATGAAACATCCTGTACAGAAATTGCAAAAAACATTTGGTTAATAAGACACCGTGTGTAGAAATATCTATTTGAAAATTTAGGTAGGTAGTGAAATGAGAAAAAAATCCTAGTCCGCCTGTGTAATTTTTATGAAACACTCAGTATATAAATTTGCAAAATGCCTCTGAGTTCTACAATATAAGATTTTTCATAAAAATATTGCCACAATAAATTTCTAAAATATACAGAAGCCTCTAGACCGAAAATTTTAACTTGGGTCAGTTATGTAGAACATGCAGTTTATGGATTTTCAAAACAATCCTTTGATTAGTAACTATATAACTTTTCATATATGGATAATACCACGATGGCGTCTGGGTCGGACGTGTGTTCGATTGCTCCGACTTGTAAACGGTGTAAATGGAAGGTATTAAACGGTGTGAAATGCAAAAACTGTGGAAATTTATTTCATATGAGTTGCGCAAAGTTGTGGACCAATATTCAGTGCACCGATGACAAAAATACGATTATTTGTTGTGATAGTGGTGAGGCCGACGCAATGACTAGTCTAGAACAAGACACGGCTTTTTATAAAGCTATCGAAAATGTTGCTAACGTGGATAAAAAGATTGATGTACACATTTTTTCCTACGTTATTAAACAAAAGGATATAATAATTACTGAGCTACGTGATAAAATAAAGTTATTAACAAGTCAGATTGACCTTATAAATAAATTGTCATTAGTTTCGAATAAGGATACTGAGGACCCACAAAAAATGGATAAGAATGAAAAGATAAAGCAACAAAAATCACTTGGCGCAAAAACATAGACTGGACGTAGCTATGAAACAAAAACTAGTAAACAGAAAATTGATAGTTCTGTTGGTAAACAATTATCAGCTGATATTATGATGGTACAAAGTGAATTAAAATGTAAGGAAATAATTAATCTTACAAGAGATACAGAATCTGAATCCATATCATCCATATAAATGTAAGGAAATAATTAATCTTACAAGAGATACAGAATCTGAAGGCACTATGTTAACCAATCAGCAGATGCCTGGCTCAGATACAAGAACAACCTTAGTCTCTCATGAAGTAAATTTATCTGAAAATGATAATAAATGGAAACCAGTGATTCATCGGAGAGGACGTAACCGTAATGCAACGGTGATAGGGAATAAT
>NW_019417126.1:0-132379 GCF_000390285.2 Anoplophora glabripennis
GAGATGAGGCAGGATAAAGAGGGATAATCCCCCTCGATCCCAAATCATTGAGGCCAATTTCTAGCCATAGAATAATGGCGCGGCGAGTCGTTTAATCTTCATCCTTAAAGTTTCCTGTCCTTATCACTCTTGACTCTTGACACTTGACTCAACCTTGTGACTAACCTATTATTATATATTTTGTGTGGCTAACTTTGCTGCTTACAGAGGTCACGTTTTTTTCGTGGTGCATGAATTTTCACAATTTGAAAATTAAAAACGTGATATTAGATAGTTATGTACAATATTAAAGGACCTAGTAAAATCGTTACAAAAACTACTACACGAAGAGGTAAGTAAATAAAACTTAAAGATATACGGTAATAAAATATTTTTGTAGGTATTTCACAAACCATTGATAATTATAGAGATCATAATAAAAACAAATTAATAGAAAATGATGATTATGATTCGGCAAAGTAAGTTCAGGTTAACCGTTTTTAAATTATTATTATGGGGGTATTATCAAATATATATATAAAATATTGGTTTTATCTTTTAGTGTACCAAAGCCCGTTTTTCACAAAAAATCATCGCCAAACAGCCAGAGACAAGAAAATATTTCCCCTCAACATGAAGAGATTATAAAGTTCATTCATGAATGTAAGTAATGTTTGCCAGTAATTATTTTTTTTTCAACGACATAACCTTAACAGTCTGAAATTTAGTCGGTACAAACACTATGAAATAGTCTCTTAAAAAAATTGAAATTACTTGAGACATAGTGATACTTAATGACAGCTTATCTTAGTTTTCTTTTTATATGAAGTATTTTATTGTTTTTAGTTTGGTTTTACTGCATATAAAATGGAGAATATAATTACTGAATGCAAATTCATTTTAATTACTATATCATAATTTTTATCACAATTACTTATCTTATAGCTGTTTTACATTGACAATTTATTTATGAATAAATTGACGAAGTTCTTCATGAATTAATTCACGAATTTATTGGTAAACAGTGTGGTTTTACACTGCTACAGACTTTGTCAAGTTTTTTTAATTTATAAATCAGTTCTACCAATGAATAAAAGAAGCAAATAAATTTCAAAAATGTCACCTTTCCACTCATAATTGTAGTGATACAACAGCGGTACCGTTCTGACACATATTACATAAATATTAGTTTTTGTAAATAACAAATCAGTAAAAACAATGCAAAACTAGTTCGACGCCACACAATTATTTACATATTCCAATAACATAACCTCATTACTGATCTGAGGCTGGAAATCTGTTGGGTTGGTAATTCTGAACTTCACGAAGAAATTGACGAAAATTAGAACATGCTCTAATTCATCAAGAACTTGATGAATAAATTCATGAAGTTATTTGACAGCAGATTCGGTGTATTACACTTGTCCAATTTCTTGATGAAGCGACTTCATGAATTAATTGATCAATAAATTGTCAATGTAAAACAGCTATTATGTAGTTATAATTTTAATGTAGAATGTATTCATGCGTTAGTTGTAATCATATTTAATAAGCTAATCTGTGGCTTACAATCAAATGTTTTAAATGAAAAATAGTTTAAAAAAATACAGATGGTATTAATGATTTTTATTAATGCGTTAGATATATGGGAAGAGTGTTCCTGTAATTGTTCACATTCCCAACATTTTCCTGGGGCAATGCAATGAAACAAGGCAATTTTTTTATCTAAACTATTATATATTTTATATTAGAAGTTAATATATCAAATAAGGTCTCATATCTGAATGTTTTGATATTTTATAAAAAATTTTTTTTTAATCTAAAAGTGAAAAACCGAAAGATAATCCCTTAAAATATAATATATGTCTTTGTTGTAGCATGGAATTCAGTTTGTTTAGAATTAGATCAGGAAAATGGTGACTCCGATGGGAGTACAAGTCCCCAAAGTAAGTGGTCTTCATAGTCATATTATTTTCATATGATTCAAGTTTTTTTGCAGGTGAACACTCGGTGTGTTATTACGAAGATGAACCTTGTGTGTCTTTACAAGACTTTAAACCATTTGATTTAGAATCATGGTGGGGTAAACGTCTTTATGCATACATTACTAGTTCAGTGAATACAAAAAATTAGATTATATTTTTGTTTTTTATTGTCAAATTTTTCAATTTTCACTTTTTAACTATGAAAACTTTTTAAAATATTTTTATGATTGTAAATTACTTGACAAAATTACGTGTACATCGGACATATGCTACTTATCTTTTAATATTTTTGAAAAAAAATTTTACGGGAAGAAGTATTTCGAATAGGTATACCTACTTAATTTCTAATAATAAATTTTATATTGAAAAACATTTTAGTATTTTAAACCAAGGAAATGTCGGTGATTATCATTTTTATGACAGCTAATTGTAAACATAATTTATTTCAAAGTGCCTCGATAAAATGTTTGGGAGAAAAAAATTATACACATTTTGTTTATTTAAAAAATCCATATTAACATTTGTTCTTAGATTGTTGGAATAAATTGAAGAAATAATAAAGGCAATAACAGAAAATTGTAGTTGTATATGGTTGTCTCTGAGGCAGTAAACTTGATTAAATTTAAATCTCACACTTATGCATTATTCATATCCATTGTATAGAAATATTCAGTGTAATAACGTCCGTAGAATATTCTAAATTCTCAAAAAAACTCCAATAGGCAATTCATAAGTAGGTTAATAAGCCTGTAGCCATAAAGTATTCTCCAGCGATATCCAATTAAATCCAGTAGTTGGACATAGAAGAGTGTTGAAGTGAAAATAACTTCAGATTTTAACATTTATATTTTTCTGTTTAAGTTTTAGTTATCAATTTGTTGAAATAATAGCATGTTCGATATTTTAATTAGTTATTAGTTGAAAGTAGTCATATTTAATAGCTGACTCAAATAAATTCATGAAGTTATTCATGAATTGAGTAAATGCTTTTAATATTTGTATGTTTTTCTATTTCTCATATGTATTTAATTAAATATTTTGCCACTTGTGAAAATTAATCAAACATACTCTTACACGAAAAGGATCAGTCAAGGGTTGTTTTTGTGAAACTATTTTGTCCAGTCAAAATTTCATATTGGAAAAATATTAGTAAAAAATCACTAGATGTATTTGTTATCATCTTTGTCTGTTTTTTTTTTTTTTTTTCAGTGTAGACAATACCTCCATATAAACAATTCTTGTCCTTTTGATGTAAGATTATATTAAATTTATTTGAAAAAAATCAAGATATGGCTCAAACAAATAACTTCAGATAATAAATAGTTTTAGACTACCTATTAAGAAATTGATTTTTTGATAAATTAAATATTTTTAAACAAGTCGTTTTAATTTAATTTTGAGTCAATTCTATTAATTTTTTTCAAAACCTTTTAATGCAATTTTTTGATTTAGGAATGCAAATCGTTTGATAACTTATGCTGTAACTTTTCTTTATGTCATATTCCATTAAGAAGGCAATCTTCACTAATTACATTTTTTGCCTATGATTTTATTTATTTAATTTGGAGGCACTTAAAAACTATATTGATGTGGTGACTCCTTTCATTTGAACCTTCTGAAAGCAATTGTTTTTTATTGACTAAGTTAATGTTTGGAATATTTTTTTCTAATACAGTTACCTTTTTATTTGTTTGTACAGCTTTGTTTGAGAGGTATATAAGAGGTTGTTCATTAGAAATGTGATAAAACAATGTAAATATATGTAAATAAAAATTAACAAAATAAATTCATAAAACAAATATATTTCTTGTTTACTTCTGTCCTTTTCTGTCAACTATTCAAAAATTTTTATTAGAGTTGAAAATACTACCTTTGTTGTTTCTTTTTTAATTTTAATCTGAGATAGTTCAAAATGTTAATTCACCGAACTTTGGCGAAAAATGACGTACATAGACATATTTTTGTGTTGAGAAGCATGTGATGGAATACTATTTTTTAGGAGATGATTTCCAAGTCTAAAGAGAACATTTGAGATGAAAACATTTTTGATCGAAATTTGTGAAATAAATTAATTTATACTTACCCCCTTTTCAAAATGTACAACCTTTAAGAAAAATTAAAATTTGCAAAAAATGTAAATCTATTTGTATCTATCAACTGACTAGAGAAAAAATTGTATACATATATGAGACCCTTTTTAATTTTCCAACCTGGGACTTCCAATATTTAATTTTTTAATTCGCAAATTTCATTTGAAGTTTTTTTGATACAAGAATTATGAGTCCATGTTTATAAAAGTAGTAGTAAAAGCCCTTTTTATGATAAAATTAACAAAATTCTATGCAATAAATTATCAGTTTCTAAACTGCAGGCTTTTTGTACATGTGTTCTATTGTAACTAACAAAAAGTCGCGAAATGGTCATTTTCCTGGCCTATAAGGCCCGGCCAGTCAAGGCTGTTGTTTTTCTAAATTAAAAAAAGGATGATGGCCATGATTAAAGACAAAAGTACTAGTAAACACAATCTAGTGCTAGCTGTGAAAAAAAGAAACTTAATTTCTGAGATATTAAGTAGGACAGACCGCCCATGTACCTTTCAAAAGTATAGAACTTTAACTAAAGCATTGGCAATTTTAAGATTCATTTAAAAAATATAACTATAGACTGTAGCTCCAAAAGCAATAGTTTTTTTAATTAAAAAATTGTAGTCAGTACAGGGGTGGATCCAAAGATGGAATTGGCGGAGGGTACGTTTGTACAGTTGACGTCTAAAAAAAATTATTTTTTACTTCTCTGTGAATGGAAATTCCATGTAAAATTAAAATTATTTTTTCTAATGTGAAATTTTCATATTTTCACTACATTGTATTTCCTAAATTGTAAACTTATTCCAAATAGTATAGTTTACTAGCATTTATTTGACCAAAAAATTAACAAAAAATGTTTGTTTATCAGTTGATTTTTTATTACGTAGCACCCTATATGGATTGGACATGGATTTTAAGGTAAACTTGTTATTACCTATCCTTTTTAAGGGATACCTATTCCTTTTAAAGGGTCAAAGGTATCACCTCCTAAAGTACCTATTGTTATGATGTATATTTGCTAAAAACATATTTATTATTATGATACAGATGTAAGGATGCAAGCATTGACCATTGAGTAAGCTACGCTTCATATCTAATGAGGTAAATAGGTACCTACTAGATCATTACATAAAAAAAGAAAAGGGCTGCTATTTAAAAATGATTGACAGATGCTAAATGTCAGAGACTGGGTTTGACTTGGTTTGTTTTTAAATAATTCTAGTGGTCAAATTGTTTTAACATGCTGAAAGATCGCAAAGTGATGTTATAACTGTACTTATGAGTTTTTCAAATAAATTTTAATGCTATTTCTTAGGATAAGAGTGAGAGAAATAAATGTAAAAAACGTTTTGAGAATATCGCCTCGTTAGTGCAGGCATTGGAATACAGCATTATTGAATCTCACCAAAGCGATCGAGAGGTACTGATGGCTGTACGGTTGGACAATCTGAAAAATCACAGTATGAAAATTAAGATTGAACAATTAGAAGAGGAAAATAGGCAACTTCTTAGTAAGTGTTTACTGTTAGATTCGATGTCTTTTAATTTGATGGACTTGTTTGTTTATTTTATTTTTTTAATTTAGGACATACATCCTCCTGTCCTGAAACTTTTGTTGATAAGATAAATACAAAATATTTATTATGTTACGTTTTATAAGATGGAACAAAAAAATGAACAGGGGCAGAGAATACTTCTGAGAGAGTGTTCAAGTTTTTGAAATATAATATAGCTACGCAAATATCTTAAATGATTCTTTCAAGGCATTATTTTTATTATGCTCTTTATTTCATCTCCTGCTATTATGCCATAATGAAAACTTCGCATAGCCACTTGCACAACTTCAACTCTATAAGTACCATCATAATGAAGCATTTTTGCCGACAGCACGGCAGTGGTTGGTAATCTGATCAAACTGAATAATTTTTTGGGGTAGGACGTGGTCATTGTCCGATGACGCAGGGTGGCTACGCCTGCTCGATGTCCTGGTGACTCGACGATAGAGATTTAGAAAGGTCAGTGAATTTATTGGAAAGATTGGTGATTTTTGTAATTGTGTTGAACGACTTGTTGCATGATAGATGACCGTTCGTAGCGTCTGGGGAACTTCGAGCAGAATTTCGAAACATCCGTAAATTTTGGTAAATTTCGTCCAACATTGTCTTACTGATTGCAGAGCGGCTTAGGCGTGTTGTTGTAGCCTACTTTGATACATTTGTATGAGGAATATGAGTCTCGATCGTTTTGGTGACTGGCTTCGAAACATCGGTGAAATTTTGAAGGCCTTATTATGTTCTACAACAATGATATTTATAACTAATCACCGTGTACTTAAGTTTGAATTATTATTGTCAAAATTCAATGTTCGAAAATATTGTTTTAGGTATGTTACACCCGAGACTTGATGAACTTGGTACTTCGAGGACACCCTCAAATTCTTCATGCTCTACTACGAGTATAGTGCACTTGCAGTACAAGTAGGTCAAGTATGTAAAAGTATTACGAGTAGGTTTCTACATAATCACCCAAAATTATGTTACCAGTTACTACACCTTTTCCATTTATACTTAATTCAGAAAGCACCAATTGTATTTTAGATTAATTATTAATTTTATATCAGATAACGTAATTAGAATTTCAGATTAATCAAAAGACTCCAGTTGTATTTCAGAATAGTTAGATTTAATTTAGAAAATATAGATGTCATATTATTTATATTTCAGAATATTGATACGGATTCGATTATTTTATAGAAACGATAATGTCGACTGGCATAGTGGCGCAATTCAATTTAACTACCATTTCGAATAAATTGTGCTGCAAGCCCTATGGAAGTCTCTAAAAAAACAATCGCGCAAAATCTAATCTTTTTCATTTCATTTAAAGAAAAGGTCACACAATCAGCGACCTATCAATACAAAATTTCAAAACTTAAACACTTCTTGAAACTTGTAGCATATAGCAACAATTAGGGGGGGAGGGGGGTTCCCTGGCCTACGCCCATGCCATATAGTGCCATGTAAAAGGCATTCACAAACTTACTTAATATTAAACTTTACACTACAAGGATCTTGGAAACGGTAAGAGATAGTTTAAAGGGGGGCAAAGTTGCATAATCAGGGGACGAACATTATGCCTCTAAAAAATCAAGGTTAACATGATTAGTTTTCAAAATATTTAAAAAAAAACGAAATTTTGGAAATCCGTTTTTATTTAGTTTCAGCCTTGTTAGAGATGGTATTGAAAAAAAATAACACTTTCTCTTAGCAACTTTTTGCCCTCTATCGAATGTATTTTTATATGTAACGTTTCATCTCTCCAGGACCACCATCAACTTCATTTTTTTAAATACAACCCTGGAAATTTTATTACATTTTTTGCAAGCCATCATAATCTCCAATATTGTACTGCCTCACCCCACACCAGATACAGACGTTTTGTCTCTAAAAAAATCGTTCCAAATTTATCATTTTTTTTTTTTTTGTTAGATTTCTATGTCTCTTGAGTTATCGTACACTGTAAATGTCGTTAGATCCTGTGAAATCCACCTAGTTATTTAAACTATTACCATCACACGTTACAATAAAGCATTATTAGAGTTTTAATCCATGTGCTCATAGTTATTTCTAGGTTTCTCGAGTGCTCAAAATTCAAACAAATTTCGATCTATTTTTTTTTCAGGATAATCATACAAATATACCTATCTGACATGCTCTTTCAGAGTTTCGGTTACAGGTATAATAAATTCCGATCATATTATGCTTATATTCATTTTCAACATTTGTCAAAACGCAAAAGTTTTTGAATATTTACTTACTGTAATTTTTTAAAGTATAATATTCATTTGAAGTTTTGGTTGTTATTATGCATTTTTAAGAATTAATTTATCATAATGAAATCATATTTGTAATAATGTTTTAATTTTGACGCAACAACTTATCGAATTATACCAGGTGATGGGGATTAAAACGTCAATAATGTTTTATTGTAACATGTGATGGTAATAGTTTAAATAACTAGGGGAATTTGACAATGTGTAACAACACTTAGAGTGTACGATAATTCAATAAACATAGAAATCTAAATAAAAAATTTAGATAAATTTGGAACGAATACACTGAAGTTGAATTTTTCGAGACAAAACGTCTGAATCTGGTTCATGCTGAAGCAATACCAGTATTGGGGGCCATGAAGGCTTACGAAAAATGTAATAAAATATCCAGGCTCGTATAAAAATAATGAAGTTCATGATGGTCCTGGAAAGACAAAACGTTATATATAAAATTTGATTATCCATAGAGGCCAAGAAGTTGCCATGAGAACAGGTAGAAATTCGACAAAATTGTAAAAATTTTCTTAAGCTAAGAAAACATTAGAATGGAAATTTTTAATTAAATATATATTTACTTAAACAACTTTAATTTTAAAAATTAATACACATAATACTTTATTTTTTTTAAACTATTGTAATACTTAAATTACTAAATATTTGTTGACAAAAGAATTTAAAAATATAAAATTTCATGTTAAAAAGTAATACATTTCCACATTTTAATAATTTAGCTCTGGAATTTTAAATGAAAATACATAAATTTTTATCTATCGGAATCAGAATAAAAGTTTAACAGCAATGATGTGTAGGTACACAGAAAGCTTATTTTTGACAACCATGAAAATTTTATTAATAAAGTGCTTGACAAATTTTCAAAAAACCCGAAATTATGTTTACCTAATTTTCATTGAATTTCTTTATTTTTTTAAAATTATTTATATTTTTTTAATGTTTTACTTGTATTAAAAATATGTATTTCTAGAAAAAATTAATTCACTGTACCTAACTCTACCTATAATTTATATTTCTCCCATCCTCTCTCTTATCTTGTCCCCTAGCTCATTAGCTGGCCACGCCCTTGACTCTTAGCCAAGAAATATAAAACTGTATAATAACTCTCATTGTAACAATGATCCCTAGTGTCTCCTCAACTTATACGTTCTCTGATTTTACTTTAGATATGAAGAATTGTTAGCTAATCACAACGGATTGTTAAAAATACTGGAGTTGAGGATATCAGATGTAAGGAGATATCAAGAAGAAAATGCTAAATTGAAGCAGGAAGTTGAAAATTTGAAAGCTAGTTTGGAAAGTCACAATGATCAAATTTCTAAGTTATTAGAAAAGAATAAGGAACTGAAATATAGAAAAAATAACAAGGTATTGTGAATATTTTTGTTCATTTGAAAAGTATGGAGTTTAGTTCCTTTTCTTGGAAATCTAGAAAGTGGTTTGAGGATGGTTGGAAAAAAATTGGTTAAATTACTTTAGTTTCGTTGTAAATTTCGTAGACTACAAAACTCAACATTTTTCTAATTTTGAACACTTTTACAACTATCGGTATTAGAAATTTATAAATAATAGGTACATAAATTCATAAATTAACATTGATTTATCGACTAACACTGTTAGAATTTTTGTAAACCTTCCAAATATTGATTTTTTATCAACGCCA
Source organism: Anoplophora glabripennis (assembly GCF_000390285.2). NCBI lineage: Eukaryota > Metazoa > Arthropoda > Insecta > Coleoptera > Cerambycidae > Anoplophora > Anoplophora glabripennis. The sequence continues at coordinate 9,559 of NW_019417126.1, forward strand.
TATTAAATTTACGTTTTTGGATAGTCCTTTTTTATTCTATTTAAGGTGTATTAGTTTCTAGGTACCTACATATTAAAATTAAAGATCACATTTAAACAGAAACAACTATGTAGGTACACACAAATGCCGCTTACTGGTAACAATTTGCGTCGCAAATAATAAGGCAAAAAATATAATAATTGAAAATGGTTTTTATTTTATTATTGTAAAATTCCTAACTTTTCGTAAACAGTAAAATCAGATTAGGTTCATACAGACAATTCACAACGAGTTAATAGACTGTATTCGGCAGAAATATTATTTATTAGAAAATTCCTCTCATCATCATCAATGTGTTTCAGATCCTGAGATTGAAAAATGACCGAAACACCTTAGCCATCATCCATAACAGATTAGTAAATCTATTGCATAAGCAGTGTATGGAGAACGATAATTTTCTTCATAAGGCCGTAAAAGAAACGTCAAAATCGGAGAGAGCTCTGTTGCTTCAAGAAGTAGGTATTTGGATTAAATGTAATTTCAGCGACAGTTTTCTGATGGCATTTTGTTTCAGATCCGTAACAGTAATATACTTTCTTATGAAAATTTTCAGCTTCAACAAGAAAACGAATACCTTCAGTCGGTATTAAATGTGAAAAAACGCAGCTGTAGTGAAATTATGTCTTTGTGAATATAATAATTATAATAAAGAACTTAAAAATATAAATATGTATAACTTCACTACTTGATATAAAAGCGTTATAAAAAAGCTATCTTGGGAACAAAGAGGCGTAGATGATTTCTTTTTTTAAGTTAGTGTAAAAATAAGCTCTGTTTAATGCAAAAAGAGCGAATTGTCGAGCGGCTTTTGCCTGACCCTGCGACAATTGGTTTTTGACGCTGTTTTGCACATCCTACTTTGTTAGTTGCAAAGAGCAACTTAATTTAGATCAATTAGAACCTATATCTATGATATTAACTTCTAAAAATTAACGTTTAGTAATTAAACAATTAGTTGTAAAAAAGCAAACAAAATTAATTAACAAAGAGCTGGAGCAACAATTTCACTGTTAATCGAATTGGCCTTTGGCACACATGTTGGTCATTGGATTGACCGTCTTTTCCATAAATTTTTTCAACATCCATAGCCTTTCCGCAATAATAATACGCAATTTTTGAAAACTGATTTTTTAGCATTCGACCTATATTTTATAGTTATCAAATTGGTGAAATATGACTTAAATTGTACAACATAATATAACTAATTTTCCCCTAGATTTTCGTGCGCAAAAAGTGAAAAAACACGTAATTTTGTCACTTAATTGCAATTTGCTAATTCGACTGAACTAACGAGCGTTCAAATAAAAACGTGGTCGAAGTTGGCTCTGACACATTGGACGTAGGGAGTAGCTTATAGCGACCAACTTAACCTCATTTCTCAACGAGCTGTATAGCAGCTGTCAGTTTTAATAACGTTAATGACTATATAACTTTATTTTAAAGAATAATCGTGATAACAATAACAAACAATTAAAGGAGCTGCGGAAAGTGTCCCCCTCCTTGTTATAACAATAAATTAAAGCAGCTGCTGAAAGTGTCCCCCTCCTTGTTCCAAGCACTTTTCACACCTGTTCCTCAAAGAATTAAAGACATTTTCTAAGATGCTCGGGGTATTGTTAATTTCACGAATCTTGTCTATAAGTCGAGCCTGCAGATGGTTTAAATCAGGAATAGGCAGTTCAAAAATAGTGTTTTTAAGGTAAGGCCACAAAAAGAAATCACACGGCGTAATATCACATGACCTCGGTGGAAATTCATGTTCAGCATTGAGACTTATTAGTCGATTTTGGAAAACTTCCCTCAACATATTCATCGTCTCGCCTGCCGTATGTGCCCTTGCGCCATCTTGTTGAAAGTAAAAGTTTGTAATTTCGTTTTCTTCCAGCTGGTTAACAAAAGGAGCGATAATTTCTTCTCTATACCTTTGCGCAGTAAGAGTACCATTAAAAAAAATAGGTCCATAAATCCTCCTTCGATTGAGAGCACACCAAACTCCAATTTTTTGAGCGTGTAGAGGGCCCTCGACAAAAAAGTTATCTGGTTTTTCAGAAGACCACATTCTCATATTCTGTGAGTTTACGTAACCACTTAAATGAAACCAGGCTTCATCAGAAAAAAAGGTGATATTATGAAGTTCACCGTAGTTGTTTAAAAACCATTCACAAAATACAGCCCGTCGCGGAAAATCAACTTCATGAAGTTCTTGCTGACAAGTTAAACGATAGGAGAACAAACGCAAATCTTTTTTTAACACTGTGTGGCAGGTACCGACTGATACTCCCACCATTTGTGATAAAACACGTACAGAAGTTCTTGGCGCATTTTCCATTATTTGTTGGACATTTTCTTTTAATTCTTCAGTCCGCTTTTTAGGTCGGCCGCTTCCTTCTTTTCTTGTTACACTGCCCGTTTCACGAAAAACATTAACACAACGCTGAACTGCACTTTGAAAAATTTTGTACTCAACAACGCCGGGAAATTGATTTTGAAATTCTATGAAACATTCCTCAATAGAATACTTCCATATTCCATCAATCTTGCGTCCATTTCTAAAGTAGGACTCTATGATAAACACTTTTTGTTCTTGAGAAAACACCATTTTAAACGCTTTTTAAAACGAAAATATTCAAATTGATAGCGGCGATATAGCGCTTTGACAGATGACGTTTAAGTTCATTTGCTATACGCTACGCCCTACGTCCAAATTTTCAGAACCAACTTGACCACGTTTTTATTTGAACGCTCGTTATAAAATTTGTAACATATTTTACGGGACACCTTATAGATATATACACTTGTACTTATAATCTTAAATTAAGTAAACTTTCTTATATAAACAAAAATACGGATTCGAGTAAGAATAGTTATAATTTTTAGAAAGTTGTCTTGTTAATAATTATTATGTACTGTATTATTAGATAAAACACGACTAATATTTAATATTTAAAATTTTTCAATATAATATTTTTCAATAAAGGTGGCGGAATAAAAAGACATATAACATGTATATATTTTATTCGTGTATTTATTTCGTTAAGTAACATCGTCGAATTATTTGTAGATATTAATTATGTTTGTATGAAATGTGTCTGAACCAATAACATTAAAAAAATAAATGTCTATCACAGATTACATCTTTCTTCAGAACTCGTTTATTTATAATATCTAAAAAGGCCTAAATTAGTGATCAAATTTTTAAAATAATAGTCAGAATTTTTTACTTGGCTGTAAGATCGAATCCATTAGTATGTTGCATGTTTAAATTTCCCAGTTTCCTTTTTCCAGAGTTGCTGTCACCCATTTCGTTCCAAACTGTCGGTAGTTCCATCTTGTCTAATAAAAAAAAGTGTATCAACGTAGGGCTCTTGCAGTGAGTTTGAATAATAAAACTCGAATAACATACGTAAATAAAACATATTTTTACAGTCTACATCTTTCGCTTCGAATATTTTCTTTTTACTTTTGCACTCTTTTGCGTGCACATTACATCGTTACTCTTGTTTTTTTTTTGCGAAAGAAATGAGCCCTAAAAGCTCGTTACAATGTTGCTGTTACACCCTAGAGGACATGGTTTATAATAAGTTGTATAATGGCGAAGGTGCCAATGTTTAGATATAGATGATTGTAGAGGAAAGCAACATAAAATACTGGTGAATTCAACTATACAAGTACCAATGATCGAAATGAACGAAAAATTATGTACAGCTTTGCTTTGTTAAAAACTAAATCAAAATAATATATTTTTAATAATTATTTACACAAGCTCAAAAGAAAGTTCAAATACAAGAGATCCACATATAATTACCGAAGGAATTCGATGCGCAGAACACTATCCTGCACTCAAAATTCATGACTTGCCGATGAATTTCGGAGCAAAGTGAAATTTTTGGGCGAAAAATTAAAATGTTGTTAAGAAATAAGACAACTATTATTCCTATCTGTCAGATGATCACGAAACAAATTTTATTTTACAAATATGTGTTGGAAATCTATACAGGCTGTTATAAATTCGCTTCTCACTACAGGGATCTCAGAAACGGTAAGAGGTATGAAGTAGCTTAGATTGGGGCAAAGTTACGTAATCAGGGGACCAACATTATGCCTCTAAAAAAACAAGGCTAACATGATTAGTTTTCGAAATATTTGAAAAAAAACGAAATTTTGGAAATCCGTTTTTGTTTTATATCATCCTTGTTTGAGGTGATATTGAGAAAAGAAGGACACTTTCTTATGGCCACTTTTTGCCTTCCATCGAATGGTATAATCATTTTTTATATGTAACGTTTCGTCTCTCTAGGACCATCATCAACTTCGTTTTTTTAAATGCGACCTTAGAAATTTTATTACATTTTTTGCAAGCCTTCATGACCCCCAATACTGTACTGCCTAAGATGATGATGGCCCTGGAGAGACGAAACGTTACATATAAAAAATGATTATACCATTCGATGGAAGGCAAAATGTGGCCATAAGAAAGTGTCCTTCTTTTCTCAATATCACCTCAAACAAGGATGATATAAAACAAGAACGGATTTTCAAAATTTCTGTTTTTTTTTCAAATATTTCGAAAACTAATCATGTTAGCCTTGATTTTTTAAATGCATAATGTTGGTCTCCTGATTACGCAACTTTGCCCCCATTTAAGCTAGTTTGTATCTCTTACCGTTTCCGAGATCCCTGTAGTGAGAAGCGAATTTGTAACAGCCTGTGTAATGTATAAATAAATAAATAAATTAATTAATTAATTAATTAATTAATAGATAAATATAATTTTTGATTTTTGTTTGAAATTTTTTCATCACAAAATGTGTCTTTGTGATCCTAAATGTACTTCCTTAAAAATTGGTATGGGGTTCATTATCAAAATATGAACACTGTGGTGTATAGTGAGACAACCATTTTTTTCGTGGTTATACGAGGTTTGATTAAAAAGTAACGGGACTTTTCAAATTCCGCGTATCCGCTCTATCGAGCTGATTCTTTTTTTTTTGTGAATTGGTAGCACTGTTACTGACGTACCTGTCTATATTTAGGCAGCTGCCACGCTAGGTTGTGTTTAGCGAGCGAATTCGTAAAACATACCTAAGTGTTTTTGGCGATTTTTTGTGTGGCGAAATGTCTGATCACAGAGTTTTTATGTTAAACGGAATTAACTGAAGCAAAGTGGTTGAAATGTTAAAGAAGGCTTTTGACGATGATACTATCTTACAACCACGAGTTTGTCAATGGTACAAATGTTTTCAGGAAGGCCAAGAAGACTTCGGAGATAAGGCGAGATCTCATCAAATGTGAAGGTCCTTCTGACCGTTTTCTTCGACTACCATGGAATAGTTCATACAGTTAACAGGGAGTACTACCTACAAGACCTGCGCAATTTACGTCAGGCAATCAGGAGAAAACGAGAAAAACACAAGAGCTAACTCGTGGATTTTGCACCACCGGCACATACCGCTTTGCTTATCCAACAATTTTTGGCGAAACACAACACCGTTGTGGTGCCGCAACCGCCATATTCTTCGGGCATAGCACCTGTGACTTTTTCCTATTTCCCAAACTCAAAAGGATACTCAAAGGACAACGCTTTTCAACAACAGATGAGATAAAGGCAAACTTGCAAACTGTGCTCGACGTTCCTTTAGTGTTTCTCAATATCACAGTGGAACTAATTTGAAGGGGACGTAAACAAAATTGAAGATTAAATAGATATTTTCTAATAAAATGAACAATTCTCGTTACTTTTTGATCAATCCTTATACATACTCGCACACCCCGTGGTATGGGGTTGGGAAGTCTGCCAACTGACAGCCATGTAGTTTCAGATCCCTCATGATGAGATCCTTATTGTTCTCATAAAGTTTCATGGTTTTGGTCCTTCGAGATATAATATGCTAGTATATAACTTACTCGTTTTTTTGTTCCTTCGACCACTGTTCGATAAATTCGATAGTAGACTAATGTTAGAATCTCTTCTCACTCCAGAAGGTTGGCCAGCAACATACCTAGACACGCTCAGGTACTGATTTCTTGCGGTACCAGCGCTTGCTTTGGCTAAAGGTTCCAATATATCTTGAAGATTGTACTGACTCAGGTTTATTTTGGTTTCTTTGTTCTTGTCTGAAGGAGGCATCTTGATTTTGCTTCTTACCCCAAGAAAAACATGAAAATAAAATCGAGAATATGGTGTTAGTTGTATCTTATATATACGAGTATTATATTATTAAGATTGAATAAGTGTCATTTATAGTTTTTAGTTTGGGCTTACCCTAATATATCTGCAAAATCATCCTCGTATTCGAAATTGTTTTCTAACCCCCAGGTAATCTTCTTATTTGGTATATTTCGATTGTTATGATTGTTTACATTATTAAGGACTGGTAAATATTTACTACTGTAATCCGACTGGCCAAAGCTATATACTATAGGCGGTGCATGCTGCTCTTGTTTTTCAGGAGATTTCATTGGCTTTATCAGAGATTGAATGTTTATTTGTACAGAGGGTTGCAAAGGTTGCATCGTAGGGTTCTGGTTCAACTGTTTCAGTAAGGGCCGTCCGTTGGCTTGAAGCTGTAGTGACTGCTGGTTGGCATATATTTGGTTTTCATCGGAAGCTATTTGCTGCGTCGGGATTTTCTGAAATATTCCGTTTGTATGCGGCTGAAGGGCACTGTTAAGCTGTATTTGGCGATTGTTGTGGAGAGCGCTATACTGCTGCCCCACCTAGAGTCACATAAATACAACTTGTAAATTTGAAGAGGTACAGGTCACTTAGATAATAATTATAATTCATGCACATTCTACCTCTACATTCTATCTAGGATAAAATGGTAAAGACTAAAGTTTTAGGAAATCGATCTTGCGATTTATAAGAACTATTTAAAAAATAAAAAACAATTGTTGCATTTAGAAGATTGAATCAAAAATGTTTTAACGTGATTATTATTTTTCACTAAACTCCGTGTTTAAGCATATCTTGAGTTCTCCAACAACTCTGTTAAATACAATTTTCAGCGAAAACAAAAATTAAATGCGCTTTGCTTAGAGAAAATTTCACATTTTGAAATTTTTTGGACGCCCTGTATGTTTTTTACATATTTGATTACTGCCTATGGCTTCCCAAGATAAGTAAAACTTTTTATCAATCATCAATGAAAAATTTTACGAGAGTGCGGTACCCCATCCGGAGACACTGTTTATAATTGCAATTAGAAAAATATACAGGGTTCCATTAAAAAAAAGTTTAATTTTAGTCTTCGAAACGTACCAATATTTTTACATATTTATCTGAAATTGTATCGCTAATAAAAAAAACAGTTCCACCTTTAATCTATAAAGGCTCCTATAGCACTAAAAACAAATGTTACTCTTTTTTTTAGGTTACTGCGATGAGAAAAATATATACAGGGTGTGGCGTGTTTAATCTATAAAAATTAAACTACAGCTGATATACATGATATTTGTTATAGAAAACTTAAATGAAAAAGTTCTATCTTCGCGTTTTTTTTTGTAAATTAAATTTTATTTTTTCAACGAAAATAAAGGCCGACCCTGTGTTATTTGTTAAAAACTTTGGAAATGTTTTTATGCGACGCGAGGTGCAACCTTATAATTTAAGTCGGTATAATCTAATACTAGTAATACTAAAGAAAGGTAAGGTTACATTGTCAAAAAATTTGTGCAGTCAACTGATTTTGTATTTGTATTGAATTCATTATTCACTTAATTATTAAATATTAAGCATCGTCCATCGACCCATCAGTGTTAAAAAGTGAAAGATTCCAGACAAAGGGTTTTATTTTGGAATTCCACGATAGTGACAGTGTAAATTTTATAAAGAAGTAAAAAATAAAAATAGCGTACCAATTACATTAAAAACGAGATTCTTGTTTCTTACTTTGCTTAATTTTTTAGTTTGTGCACAAACTAGTTTTACAATGAACAGAGAAAACAATGCATTTACTATTTCCGAACGTGTCGATGGTGTTAGTGTATGCACCATACACTAACACCATCGACACGTTCTGGAGAAAATGCGCTCGCGGCGACTATGTTGTACCGGGAACGATGGCCACAACGTCCAAATACATTCCTACAGCGCGTTCAGCGGTTGCAAGATAGGGGAAGTGTTATTCCTCGAGGAGAAGGACGTGGTCAACAAGTGAACCTTAATGTTGAAGATGCAGTGTTGGAAAATCTTAACGAAGACCTCAGAATTAGTACTCGACGACTCTCACAGCAAGCAGGAACCTCATCTCGTACCGTACATCGAATCTTAAGGCGTCAGCTGTTGCACCCCTATCATCTGCAACCAGTTCAAAAGATTTTACCCCCGGATTGTGATCAACGAATGCGTTTTTGCATATGGTTTTTACGGCAATGTGCCAATCAAGTAGACTTTCCTGCTTATGTTTGTCTAACAGATGAGGCGACATTTATCCGTGATGAGGTGAACTCGGTAAATGTTTGGGCTGACATAATAGGAGATGTACTTGTGAGTCACCTATTTCTTTGAAGAACGACTAAATGGACCAACATATTCTGACTTTTTGGAAAACCGATTGCCTGAATTATTGGATGATGTGGCAATACAAGTTCGGGCACGCATGTTTTATCTTCAAGATGGGGCTCCTCCACACAGTACTTCAGAAGTAACTACACTTTTGAATGAAATGTTTCCTCAGCGATTGATTGGACGCTTTGGTCCTGTACCGTGGCCACCTCGGTCACCCGATCTAACTCCAATGGACTTTTATCTTTGAAGTCACTTGAAGTCATTGGTTTACAATACTCCAATTGCTACGGTGGAAGAATTACGAAACCGTATACTTGAAGCTGCTGACACAATTAGGGGAATACCTGGAATTTGGGAAAATATTCGCTAAAATTGGGTGCGTCGGTGCCATGCCTGTATCCGCGCTAATGGGGATCAATTTCAACATTTTCTCTAGAAATGGTAAGTTTTATTTCATTTTGTTCCATATTTTAATGGTGTTTGTTTAGTGCACGCAGTTGGCAACTACAGATGCTTACGGGTGTAGTTTTGTTTGCGAACTCTTGCAGTAACAATGCATTTAAGATATTAATTACTATTAATTAATATAATAAGAAAATATCAGTTTTTTTTTAATATCTATTTTTCCCCAAAAATTGAGAAGTATCTTTCTATCCTTCAACGACGATTTGTTTACGCGGCTGGTCTACAGCACGTAACTCATCGTACAGCACACGGACAGGACCGTCCCAGAGAAAATATTTTGACACATAATTGAATTTTAATTTACGAAAAAAAGAAACGCAGAAATAGAACTTTTTCGTATAACACTATTCTATTACAAATATCGTTAGGAGGCTGTGGTTTAATTTTTATACATTATACACGCCACACCCTGTATTGTTGTTTCTCAGTCCGTATAAAAATTATGTTCGCGGTAGCAGTCATTATTTAATCATGAGTCACTAGTTGTTAGCTTTGTAGGTTGATGAACGATAAAAGTATTCAGCACTGATTTCAGTGAAGATAATTTCTTCGACGGCTACAACGACACGCAAAAGTTTAAGCGTTACTTAAAGTTACCTGAAAGAATTGATGCTTCAAGGCTGACTGAGCTGTAGGTCGATGGGTCGGATTCCATTCTAGCAAGTCATCCATTAAATTGATAGAACTATAACTTGCTTGAGGCACTACGTCACTAAGGGGAGTTTTGGCAAAATATGGAAATTTGAATCCTACAGCGCCCGCCAGTTGATAACATTCGGACCATTTTTTCTGCAATATAGTTTACAATAAAAGAAATTTCGAAGATTTCACATTTCACGGTAAAAAATAGCATAAGGTAAAGGATATATTTGATGTAAGATTTACAGACTATGCTCCAACCAAAATAGCCGCCTCTAATAATTTCGAAAGTAACAATTTTTTGAAAACACGCTCAAACACGTCAAATGAAGATAGCCGCTATTTTCATATTAAATCGGCATGCATTTATTGAATATCGTGGTCGGCTGACGAAAGAATTTGTAGCTACTTCTGGTCTACCGCAAGGATCGCTTCTTGGTCCTCTTTTCTTTAATATATTCATTAATAATATTGTGGTTGAAACTGATGTTAATTGTTTATTATATGCTGATGACATGAAGCTCTATATAAGTATAAGTAGCGGAAATGATTGTTTAAATTTACAAACCGTTTTAAATAAAATTGTTTTATGGTGGGACGTTTCTTAAAGGTTGCAGTGTTTAGAAAGGATGGCAATTATCCACCTATTGGTATCCCTAAATGTGATCTTTTAAATAGATTTTCATTTCGCAGTTTAGATGAACGTAGAACGATTGCACAATTGATATTTTTATATAAGTTATTACATATTGTGATTGACTTGACTTGACTTCTATACTTTCATTGTTAAATTTTCATACACCTAAACTATCATCTCGTTTTTTTTTTTTTCATTGTTTTATTTACCTGTGTCAGGAATTAATATTCAAAAATACTCTCATCTTTTTCAAATGTGTGATAAATATAATCTGTTTCAAAATCAGTTTGAAATTTTTAATTGTAATATAGCCATTATTAAAAAAGTTACATTTACAAATTAAATTATATTTGTTTTACAATTATCTACTGTTTTGTTTAATTGTTTAAGTGTGTAATGTTTTGTATTGTTGCTTATCTCATATTATGTAGTGTATGATGTAGTTTTCTGATTGTACCTACCCTGTAATTGGAATTTCTGTAGGGTAGTGTATTGTCTAAATAAATAAATAAATAAACAAAGATTTCAGTTTGTTGTTTAAAATACTATACAGTCAAATATGTTGGAAGTAAGATATGGTGCTGCTCAAGGTTCCATCTTGGGACTTCTACATTTTAAAATGTTTGTAAACGATCTTCATAACTGTTTTGACAGTAATATTTTAGTTACACTTTTTGCAGATGACAACAGAGTCCAGTGTTCCTCTGTTTTATTTAATAACTCGGTTTTATTACAATCATTAGCAAATAACTGGTTTTTCTAGAATAAAATAACGACCTACGATGATCTTTAACCTTCGCAATTTAAATGACAAAAGTAATTCCGAATATGTCAAATTTCTTGATATATGGATATCCTAAGGTATCTTGGAATCATCATACTGATTATATTAGTAAAAAAGTTTCAAAACTACATTATCTTCTCTTATCGACTTTAAAAACTCCATACCACGGCCTAATTCATTATATTACATCTTACATTATTATAGTATGTATGTCTTAATGTATTTTTAAATATTTTAGAATTTAGTTGAACATACCTTTTATAAATTAACCTACATTTGAACCTTTTTTGTATTTGCATTAACTGTATACTTTTAAATCAATTACTTTTCTTTTCTTTGGGCGCACGTAAACACTTTTGGTGTATTTACCATTATTTTGAAATAAAAAATATCTCTTTGAATGGAATCCCATCTTACCTTATCAGGTGTCCCCAAAATGGCACAAATTTTGTACAGTTGGTCGGTTTCCGTTGTTCCTGGAAACAACGGTCGATACGTGTATATTTCAGCAGCGATACATCCCACTGCCCATAGGTCTATGGGGCTGCTGTAAGTCGTGGAATGGAGTAATACTTCTGGGGCCCGGTACCATCTGGTTGACACGTAGTCGGTATAAGGGGGTCGAGACCTTATCTCTCGAACCAAACCGAAATCGGCTATTTTTACCAAGTCTGGTCCGGAACATAGAATATTCTCAGGTTTAAGATCTCTATGGAAAAACCCATGTCTATGTATAAACGCTAAACCTTGCAATATCTAAAAAAAAAAAAATTAGTGAAAGTTAAATTTCTCTTTGCCATTTGATTCACCATCTTCTTTTTCAATACATAGGATTCTCACTTATATTTGATACACACGTAAAGGGTTTATTATAAGAAATACAAAGAAAAATTATACAAATGCTTTTGGACATTTTCCATGCCATTTCTTGGAAGAAATAAATGTTAAAACACATCCAATTAAGTACAACTTTTAATTTTAACAGACTATACTTTCACAAGTTTAACAAATGTTTCTAGGGTCACCGCATGAGTTTAAGGTTTGATTGATCTATGTCTAATAGTAAGCGAGATATTGTTTAAAACAATTTTCAAAGAAATAGATGAGAGTTGAAATGGAAATGTCTGCATATAAGAAACTTTTATAAATTCGAAAGTTCTTGTTCTGCAAATATAACAAAGTTAATTCACATTAAAGTTAGGTACTAAATTGTGCAGATAACTTGTTTAAAGTAAATCAAGATTTTAAATTACTGTTACATCGATTGCAGAGAATATTACTCATGCACATAATATTTCTGCCAAAACTGAAGATCGTTTATAGTTATTGCTATTATTTAATTGTGTATTTCCCCACTGAAAAAAAAATGAGATTCAAGTAATTGGTTTTATAAATTCCGTTTTGCCAAACCAGAAATATCTCACATTGAGAAAATAGATAATGCTAATGCTAACGACTACACATGGTGATCACAATACAATTTGCCGTCGAAAACAATCTATTTTCTCAGTTTGTGACTTAATTTTTTAATAACTACTGTTTTTGACTTACAGATCAAACTCATATGTTATTTTTATGGAAGCCATAGTGGGCTATGACCTAGTTAAATCTCGGAAATCATAATTCTTTAAGCACGTCGATTTTTTCATAACATACTATTTTCATTGGATAAGCCAGTGATATTTAAGTAGTTACGTGTCTGCGGTAAAGTCACGATGTCATTGTTTTCTCTAATCTAAAATTACATCACTTACTAGAGTTAAGTAAGTTTACGCGTTTGAAATGAAACGAAATGGAATAATGAAGCTTTAAGTGAATCCAAAACAATTGTTTAAGAATAACGCGAATTTCACACAAAACACTTAAGATAGGAATAATTACTTAACAAATAAATAATACAAAAAATAGTAACCTCATTTAAAAAGCCTTTTTATAATAATATGCTTTCTCTAATATGCATAGTTTTCTTCGGACTCGGAACATTCTTTATAGCCGCATTTATAATATTCATCTGGAATCGTGTTACGAACAGGCTAATCCTCTAAATATCCAGTTCCAATGTATAGTGATCAATATTTATCATCCTTACCCGACTATTAGTTTCAATATAGTAATAATTTATTCACACAATCAATAAATGTACTTTCTTCCAGTAAATTAATATTTATTAGATATCGCAGTTGTAAAGCTGACCTACTTGGATTGGATGATTGGAAAATATTTTTTATTTAAAAAGTCGGTAGATACATATGGCTTTGTCAACACCAATTTGATAAGGAAACTACATTAATTACGTACAAAATTAAAATACTGATTTATCAATAAAGTAGTTGAAAAGTTTAGATTTGAAATTAAATTTCTTATTTTTAAATACTGAATTTAGGAGAATTTAGACAGTGTTAGATTATTTATAACTATAAATAAGTTAGGATTAATATTTGATATACACTTTTACACTTTCTACAAACCCACATGCAACTGTTTATTTTGTCATAGACAGTGGGAAATTATTTAGGAAATTTATATTACAGATATCAAAATTAACTGAAAATAGAGTTAAATAGCAGTTAGTGTACATAAGTTTGATAATAAATTCTAAAAGCTCGTTAACATAAACTCGATGGAAATTAAGATAACATTTATTAATTTATTTTAGCCATTTGTCATTCCTATAAATGATGGTACCTATTTATTTATGTTAATGAATATAGTAAATTCAAGTTTAAGCATAACGTATCTATCATGAAAAGCTCTAAATGGATTGGGTTTGTAGTTAGACATATTAATTGATCGTTTACTATAGGGGGTGTAGTCAATAAAATAGCATAGTTGTTACGAAATAATCTTGACACAAAATGTGATATTTCGGCCAACTACCTATACGTTAATCCAAAGCTTTTTATATGCAAATTACTGGGTTGTTTTTTTTAAATAATACTAAATATATAATAATAAATACACAAATTCACTGAATTTGTATATTTATTTAATTAAGTCATCAACACAGATTTCATTTCAATCAATGACCATTTTCGCGTATAATTTTGTCAAACAGCACCGATTTTCATAAAAATTTGGATTTAGGTTCTACTTTCCCTCTACTTCAAAGTTGACCCTGTACCGCAGGTTGCTTTTACCCGGAGGTGAAAAATGTTTCATTGAAAATATCTCGGGAATGGATATATTTACTAATTCTAAGCAACTTTTGTTCTATAAAGTCTGGAAGTCAATACTTTTCGACTTATTCGCGAGTGAAAATGTAAATTTTTTAACCAAAAAAAAAACACTTTCAAACGGTTTTTTGCGAATAACTCAAAAAGTTAATATTTTATTAAAGAAATCATTCTTATAAAAAACGTAACTTATAAAAAATAAAAAGAATGGTGTCTGTAAACCATATATAAGGGGAGTAATAGCATGTTGAAGGTTGGTTCTTATTTGTCAAACGCCAAAACTAAAAGTTTGAACGTGAAATAACAAAAAACCAATGCATTTTTCAGGGAATACTCATAGAACCTTCTTTTAAAGTGCTTGAAAAAAACCTTTATTTTTATTTTTTTATAAAAGTCCTTAGCATCAAACCTAAGCGAGTTATGACGAAAAAAAGTTGGTCCGTATTTTTTTCGGCGTCAAAAAACGTGAAAATCACCCCCTAATTACCACCCCAATTGAAAATAATCGTTACCACTTTACAATTTACTTTATTTATGTTTGTAATATGCTCTAGAAATTTGACCGGTTTAAAGTGCTTAGTTTTGAAAAAAGTTGGGCTTGAAGTGAAAAGAGAATTTTTGTATTTTTGGAAAAGATTCTCTTTTCTTCAAAAAATAATTCAAAAACTATTAATGATTAAAGTTTGCATATGTTGGTAAATAGCAACTTGTTCAAGCCCTTTCTACTCAAACCGTTACAAAAATAAGGGCTGAAAGAAAATTTAACTTGATCTTATAGCCCTTGAAATAACCTACAAAATGCTTTTTTGAAGGGCTTGAAAGCATAAAAACTAAGCAAATTATGGGTAAAATACCAATCACATATTTTTGCAGATATCAAAACACGTATATTGAAGCACTGATGAATACACATTATAGCTATATTTTAGGAATAGAAATAGGAATTTTAGGACTAGAATAGAAAAGAAAGACGAGAGTAAGAGGATTTTTGAATATCTATTTATGTTATTTGCAATAAAAAAAAATTTTGTTATAAAAATAAAAATCTTATTTTCTCTATTTTTGATTGCAAATTTTAATGAGTAGGGGTTTTTTTAAGGTTTGAAAATAAATAAATACATTACATTTTAAATAATAAAAAGATTGTATTATATTTTGAACTAAAAAATATTTTTAACTATAATTGTTCGATTTTTTTTGCAAGGGATGGTTTTTATAAGGGTTGAAACTTATAAATAAATACATAATAAAAAATTAAAACAGTAAAGAAATCTTAATTTAATATCACTATATGATTAAATTATGCTGAATAATATTTTTCAACATTATTTTTTAATGATTACTGTCATAGGGGGTGGTTTTCGGGGATTGAGAATGTTCAATTCATCATAATTAGTTATTTAAAGATGATTTCAACCTATCTACAATTCTATAATTATTTTCGAATATAGGTAGTTTTCACCCCTAAAAAATAAAAAGCAACCCCCGGCACAGGGTCAACTTTGAAGTAGGGGGTAAGTAGAACCTAAATCCAAAATTTGGTGCAAATCGGTGTTGTTTGGGAAAATTATACAATAACGCCGGATTTTACCTTCAATGACTGGACTAAATACTTTTTAAGTTGCAACTGAAATAACTTTAGTTTAAAGGGATTCTATCAATTATCCATCATTTAAAGACATATATATCGCTTCAAAGAGCTAGTAATTGAAAATCTATTCACCTGTCTTGTTGAAATATGTAAAAAGTAACATTTTGTTCATTTCTGGAATTAAAAATGAATTCTCTGTCATTAAGAGAACGTGTTTTATAAAACATAAATTTCATTGTGACAACAAAATATACTTTTATGGATTTTTATGACCCAACATTATGTTACATATGCAGTAATTAGGGTACTAAAAGTTATTTATCTGTGATAAATTTTAAAGTAGGTACCTTAATATAGTTAGTAAAATGTCACTACTTACCGAGAGGGTATTTCTTTTGAATTTTTTTTTAAATTCTTGCCATTGTTCAAGAACCGTTAGAGATATTGGACTAAGAATTTAGGGATCGAATTTCTTTTTTTACATCATAATATTTAATAAAAACAGCCACAAGATTACCATTTAAAAAGTTGAGCACAGTTTTGTAATTCTCTATGACGTCACTAGAGACCCCTTCCAGTTATTAGAAAATCATTTACATGTCGCAATTTATCGTCTTTTAAAATGGATTTCCCTAAATTTTTAATTTAATATCTCTAACAGTTCATGAGAAATCGCAAAAAATTGAAAAAAAATCCAGACAGCTCCTTTTATTTCGGTAATTATTAACATTTTAAGTAAGGCATGTTTTGCTTAATTTTTTTATTTTGACGTCTTGTGCTGCCCCCCATGCCATTCTTAATGAACACCCCGTATAGAGAATACTGCTTCAATTAACTTTAAATCATAGTCAAAGAAGACCAATAATATACAGGGTGTTTCTAAAATAACTAACTTCTGCTGCGTTTATAACTCATTAAAATAAGCCAAAAAGTTCCTATTAATATGTGCCCTAAAACGCACCCTTAAAAGGGCTCAAACTGGCTTTTTTCTGTTATTGATAAAACGGTCGCAAATAAATAGAAAAAAAATTATGGGTCTTACATAACTTTACGTTAAATAATATGGGCTACTTCGTTTTTCGACATGCAAATCATATGCGTCCCATTTAGGTTGGTTTAGGGGGTTTTCGGACCGTAATTTTTTTTATTTCAATTTTTTTACAATTTTCTCCACAGATTTATAAAATCTTAACAAAAAATATTATCTTTGTCCAAATCGATATTTCCAATGGTTTTCGAGTAAATTGAGTTTGAAAATTACTCTGCTCTTTAAGTTATTAGGCCAAAAATTACAAAAATCTGTTTACCATGGCAAATAAAAGACTGACGTTGCCACAACGCTTAACAATTTAAGTTATTGATAAACTGTCAATTGAGCTTTGCAGTGTTTAATTTATTTATTAAATGATCGGATCCTTCATAACTGCAATTTATTTGAAAAAAAAAACAGTTTTGTTTGAGCCCTTTTAAGGGCATATAACTTCCTAAGGGTGTTTTAGGGCACATGTTAATAGGAACTTTTTGGCTTATTTTAATGAGTTATAAACGCAGCAGAAGTTTGGAATCCTATTTTAGAAACACCCTGTATAAATCATGTACCAAATTTGGTTCTTCTGCGGGGAAGTGTTGAAGAGATATAAATTTTTTCGAAATTTAGGGCCCCAATTTGGGGGCTAATAACTCCTCAGGGGTGCAACTTTGTATATAGGTAAGTTTGGTTAAATTACAATATTTTGGAGACCACTACATGCACCTGTCTTATGTCGGTTCTTATGCGGGACACCCTGTATATCATTTCATAATAGTATTTTCCTGTGGAGATAGTGAAACATGAAAACAGTTCAGGGTGTTTGGAAATGTAAGACTGTACGACTTGCTGCTATTATTTTCATTGTTATGCCTTCAGTATACGAAGCGCAATGTATTTAATAACGCAGAATTGATTACATATTCTTCACTCACCTGATATAACATATTTCTAACAGTTGCTTCTGGAAAAGGCACTCTTCGGTCCTTGATGAGCTGATATAAGTTTTCTTGCATGTACTCAAATACAAAATATAACACATCGTTCTCACGGATAACTTCCTTTAACTTGACAACATTCGAATGATGTAATTTCTTTAAAGACTGAAATAAAAAGTTGTAATTATCACCTACGAGATGTTTTCCAAATAGGTATCGTAAGTTTATAGGGTTATTTTTTAATAATTTGAAATCCAAAAGCCCTGGTTTTCGTGGTTCAGTGTTGAAACTTTTATTTTATTCGACATTTATGGATATAATTAGCGCCCTGAATAAAGGCAGTATGTATTATAAATCTAAATCGCCGAAACGAAATCAATCTGACTAGAAAAGAAGTCCAGATCATCAAACAACTGACAAAAAGTGAATATAATATTATATTTCCTGCTTATAAAGGAAACACAAGTGTTATATTGGGAATAACTCAGAACATCATTACTTGATTACCTTTTAACTTACAGACAGATCAAATAGTAACTAATTGCATTTGGATCAGCCACTCACCCACTCAGGTATGTTTCACACAAAATTGAAGATGTATAGGGAAAGATAGAGCACCATGTCAAAAGCACTGAAGATTTTATCGACAAGATCAAGAAGATCCAACTAGAATCAAATGATACCTACTGAGCTCTGACATGACGTCATTGTCCACAAAAGTTCCAATTAAAGGCTCGTAGTATAGAAAACAAAGATGATAATTTAGTAGACCTTGAAAAGAAGACCCTGGAGTCAGCTACTCTAAAACCAAAGATTCAAATGTTTTGACGATATATTTACCACATTTAGGAGCACATTTTTACAAGACGAGATTCAGAGAGCGTTTTACTCCAAGGCCACTCGTGGTATGCGGCAAAGCATTAATTTGACAGTGCAATACGGCACTGGTATGACGAGAAAAGATAATATTATGAATTACTTGACCTTGAATCATAGTTGTGATAACTACTGAATTGATTAAAATTCCAAAAACTGAGACATCATTGAGAATCATCTCGTGTTGCAATTAACAAAAAATCTTCAATTATCTTCAAAATGTCTACTGGTAATTGAACTTTGCATGCAACCTTTACTTTTAAGATATAATTATTGTTGATTAACATTTCCCGTAAAAAAATCTGTTTATCATACCAATAATAAATCTCTTGCTTCACCAGTAGTATATAATTGCTTTGAATACTTTATGTAGGTTACATTTTCATAAGTATCAACAATCTCCTTCTACTCAGTAAATTATAAGGTTGCATGCATAAGCCTGATAAGAATTCATTGGCCTATTTTAATCTAGGATGAAAGCAAAATAAATTTCTCTACGGCTAGCTTATATATGTAAATTTCCTACCACGAATGCACGCATAGTTTCATATTATTTATGTTTACGTCTCTTTTAAAATTACATTAATTATCATAATGGTAGGATAATACGGATATTAATAAGTTGTACGAGTATAAACTATGGTTTTCATTAATTTGTTGTAGATTAGTTTATTATTAACTAAATGACACAACAAGTGGATGACTAAAAACGTTATTTAGAAATATTATTAGCCCCACTTTCCTTTTTTTTCGAAGATTAATTTCACACTATAGTCCTTTAAATTTACTGACATATGCCAAAAAGAGATATTTTTTGAAATGAAAGAAGTAAAATAGTATTGACAGTATGAATAAAAATACCTCGATCAATTATTCCAACTGTTTCGCTATCGCGGAAGAGTTTTGTTAATAAATTTTGAAAAAAATAGTCTGTGGTCCTGCATAAAGTCCTTTAATTCGCGACCACTGAATGAATGAATTAGCATAAAATTAAACATGAACAAAAAATGCTATTGAAATTACTATGTATTTCATATACCACATTAAGGCAAAAAATAACCTCAGAACTTTGAGAATTGACTAGCAGGCAGAAAACACCTAAAATAATAACTTTTCCAAATAGCTTTTACCCTGGAGAAGATCTTCCATGGATACAATTCTAATAAAATGTAGAAACTGAGCTCAGATACGAATATCCCTACATACTGGGATGCTTCCTTCCATCCTCACATATTTGCATACATACCTAATGTAAATATTTGAAACTTTTAACACCCTGTATCTCCGTAGGGAAGCGTCTTATCGAAAATTTGTTATAACTACGGCTGAGAAAACTAATAACCCAAATATCACATTTACCATAAATACAATCTTCTATTGGGAAAATCCGTTACTTTTTTTAACGATACTGACCATTAGTTATAAATTTAGGGATAATGTATTTAGTTTTTTCGACTCTCTTGCTAGTGCCAACAAAAACGAACCCTTTTTGACTTTTTTTGTTTCCTATTTCTTTTTATGGATGTAAATTCTGTCTACAAATTCATTAATGATTACTGGAGGACCCTACACCCTGGAAAGATGGAGCTTGGTATGGTTTACACTGGTATGACTCCACAACGATCAGGCGGATAATAAGAAATATATGGACTCAGACTCAGACCCAGATGGAGTGCAAGCTACAGTCTGGGGACCTTTCCCACTGTATTTCAAGCAGATATTTTCACGATAATGGTGTGTTTAGGACAGTAAACACAAAGTAGGTTCAAAACTTATGTAGGAATGTTTACAAATGCTTTAGATTGGGTTGGGTGCCAGGACACAAAGGCATCAATGGAAGTCAAAAGCCATGCGAAGGAACTTATGGAATGCTCTTTGCAAAAAAGTACGAATGAGTAGCTGAACTTGAATAAAATTCGGTTCAGGAAAGTCGCGGGACTTATAACGATAGTGTCACTTTAGGAAACATCTATAGAAGCTAAAGCTTGTAGATAGTCCGGTCTGTCGAGGATGTGACTCTCTGTACATTCTGGGGAAGTAAGTACCCACGATTTACACGTAATAGAATGAAGCTCCTGGGAAAAGCCTTTCTGGAGCTTAAGGAGCTGAGAAAAGTGTCGGCAGGGAAGCACCACAGATACAAGAAGAACAAGAAGTAGAGGAGCCTGTTATTACTGAAATATACATTTTAAAATGGAATCTAATACAGATTACTACAATTTATAAAATTATTTTCTATCGGACCAATAATAAGATGTGAGTTTGGAAATGTAGTTCTGATTAACAATGCGCAGGATGTAGAAATGGTATCATAGAATTATGTGAAAACCATTTGGACCACTTAAGTCAATTGATAAGAAGAAAAGTTGAGGCATGTGAATGAGTTACCTGCAACATATGTAATTCAATTTGGCTTAAGATGTCAAAATAAACATTGTTACACTGAAGGAAACCGGCCAACAAAACAGTTTTGCTAAGATAATCTGTATTATTGATTTGCTAACACGAATTTATTATCTGAAGATGATTTACTGGAACAAGAGGTCACCTTTTTACGGTGTTCTTTTTCTAGCATTTTTTTTACTAAAGGTAAGTAAAGATAACTTAGTTGAGGCCTACCTATTAACGGTTAAAAAAAATAATTTGCCTATGACTAGTACAGTACAGTGCAGTAGGTACCACAGTAGCTAGATATTTTTTTTTTGGTGCGTAGTAATTATAGTTGATACGCATTTTTAATCTAAAACTTGCCAAACAACTTTTTAACTACTAATATGTTCCTGCAGCAAAATATCTTTTATTATGACAACAGCATGGTCAAATCCTTTTATATTTTTCTTGTGCACCCACAAAACTATTTTAAATTTTGCTCATTTTGGTTTGTGCAAAATAAAAAAGATATTTGGGAGTACCGAAAACTTACAATAAATTGAAGATTGATTGAACGAAATCTCTTGTTATTATGTGTGGGTCAATAGCACTAAAAATATTAACCCTATTTCAATGACATTTATTTCGATACGTCATATGTCAAAGGTGTAAATCAAATTTTTTTACATACTTTAACTTCTCGCAAATTCATAGCTTCATCCCAAGAGTAGTATTTCCTCTTCATTCTCTTAATGGCGACTTTTTCTCCCGTATCCTTTCTCTGGCCTAGGACGACGGAACCGTAGGTCCCATCTCCCAACTGATGAAGAATAGTGTAACGATTCATATTAAAAGTAATCACTACGTGTGTTAACCCATAGTTATTTCACCCTGGTTACTTTGCACTAAGTTGTAAATGTCTGTTGACACATTGTATTTATTTGCTGTGTACTAGCCTAGGAACATGAATCGACTGAGAAATAATGTGGTACCTGTACCGCCGTCCTTCTAATTATTGATTATTTCGCGACGTTATATATTCTCCTTTCCATGCGGATAGGGTGTCTGTCGAAGGCCCCTATGAAACTATCTAAGTCCCAACTGTTTGGTTACGGCGTACACAATAATTGTCATGCTTCGCTGCAAAGATATTATCTGCTATTCTTATATTTTTAACAAAGCATTGTCCATTTTTACCGTTTTGTTTACTATTAATTGTTGTCATATCAACCTCACAATAGAAATTGTTGTTATAGCTTTATCAAATTCATCTTTGCTTATATTTTTAGTATAATCATTAATAATAAAACTTCATTAAGTTACTACATTTATCAGAGCTAAGTAAATCTTTTGCATAGAAGATACTGGCCCTACTATTAAGGTCCTTTGTCTTTTTCTATCTTCTTAATAATATGGGTTTAGTCAAACTGGAATGCAAAGAGGTACTTTTAAGTGAAGATTGGGATAATATTTGATAATGCCTCTTTAAATGCCATCATGAACTTGCTGGAGGTAGATAGATTGCATCCTTTGGAGAAGATTAGTTTACGCGTTCCAAATAAAAGATACTGTCATGGGCAGGCTAAATTTCATATGGCACATATTACATATGGTATCCTGGGACAGAAGATTTAGTCATTCCTGCTGAGAGTAAATTCAACAATATAGCAAAGGAAGAGGTGGGGAAAGTTTTGAATATTATCCGAAGATGGAGAAGAACCATAGCAGTATTTTTCAGAGCAGAAAACTATAAGATTATACTTTTGTTAGAGCTACAAATAATATGTAATTTTTTTACTTTTTTCTAAGCTATTAAATCATAAAAAATATTTTTTCAGCGTTCGAACAGAACTTTGATATATTTTAGAATTCATAGGTACCTAACATATTTAGTAATTAAATTTTACAAATCCAAAGAAAAATGTTTCTTTAGTTTGGTATTGTGATAACAGTGATTATAATAAATTTAATCGATTTTCTTCTTCTTTCATATTCTCTGGACATTTAATTTTCGGACAGCACCTTGGATATGGTTTTAACAAATTTCCTGGCACAACGTAACAAGGAGGTTCAACGGCATGCTTGGCACATCTGAAAAATAACCAAATTCGTGTCATTTCTAGTATTTGTGGACCCACATTTATAGGAAAAGAAAGTCTTATTTTGATCTCAAAAATACGTCCCTAAATTCTTTGTACTGAATTTTGAATCACCCTGTATATATTTATGTACAAAATTTAGTTCAAGAAACTTAACAAAATGTTGTATACTTACACTTAGTTATAAAAGATGCCAAGTGATATTTTTTAAGTACATTTTTTGAACAAATACAGTATTTAATATACCGGGCCCCTAACAAGAACTGAAGACCCTGATAACTTTTCAAGATTGAGCCCTATCAAAAAAGTTTCAGATAAAACTTGTAGAATATAAAGAAATCAAGACGCTGGTGATTTTGGATTTAACTTTGACCTTGAGATCAAGGTCCACTTGAAAATATTAAACGGAATATTCCATTTTTATAACTGCAATTAATAGAATGTTAAATTGGAAGTCATATAATGTTCAAACTCATTTCTCCCTGAACAACTCGATAAAAATGTTCCAAGAGAAATTTGTAGGGTTTTGAATGATAAATTAGATGGTGGCCTTGTCATAAATTAGATGGTGGTCACCATAAGTTGTAAGGTCAGACCAAGGTTAATAATGTCAAATGGAATACGTTACTTTTTATGCTAGCTACTAATATAACGCCAAATTTTATGAAGGAATCTGAGAACAAAAAGCTTTTCTAGGATGACCTTACATGTCGTTTGAAGGTCAAAGTCATTTTCCACAAAAAACAATGGCTATAAGAGTAAAAGAATTTTATAGACGTATTTAACTACAACTACTAGCATGATCTTGAGAACAATTTTGAAATTTAACAGATTGATACGTTAATAATTAAAATTTAATGATAAGGCCTTTCTGAAGGATGATATCTAATTAGCTATTAGATCAAATAATCTAATTTTGTTGAATAATTAAGAGAAAAATGAGTTTGACCTTCAATTGACCTGTAACGACAAACAGTAAAAATTTTCTAATACCACATTCCGACCTAAAATTTGATGCTTGATCAAAAATAAGGTGTCGCATTTAACCATTTTCAAGTTGACCTGAGATTGACCTTGAAACTAAAGATCAAGGTCAAATCCAATATCACCAGCATATTGGTTACTTGATGTACTACAACTTTTATAAGGAAATTTTGTGACGGGAATCAATTCTGAAAAGTATTCGGGAGGTTCGAGTTTAGGTACACCCTGTATGTACACGACGTCTTTAAATTTTTGTCGGTTTCTATAATGCTCTCTACGTTTTTTGATTGAGAAAATATTTTATCCGTGTAGGGAGATTTTTTACCCAGTTTTTTACGCAGAAGCCAATGGCGTGCATGGCATTTTATACCAGCTAATAGGAAACAGTATACGCGGATATTTATACACTGAGTTAAGGGTAATTAATTTAAAATTCCACATTGGTATGTCTAATAAGAATTATAAACATATAGAAATTAACAACACCTAATGATAAACTGATATATCGTACGATTTAATACGATACTTACCCCCATAAACTTATATCTTTATTCTCTAAACATTCTGCAATCAGGCATGAACTTTCTATTCTCTTTTTTTCATATTTTTGTAGCGAGCCAATTTTAAATACGGGAGAATCAGTATAACAATGTCCACCATGATCTATAAACACAAACGAATACAAAAAAGTCAATGAATAAATACATAGTTCTTTATGATGATCTTCCCTGGGAAAACTTATAATTTATAAAATTGTATATAGTTTGCAATTCTGGCGTTTCTAATGAAAATCAATGAATTCTGTATTAGGTATATTTGTTCCTTTAAAATAGAGTGTTTACTATAACTTTACCTATGAACCTACGAACTGATAATACACTTCTATATTCGAATATAATGCTTTTTAAAATTACATAGTGGGCAATGATGGCAACTTTGACATTCTAAGCAGTTAGAAGAAAGAATAAATAATGCTTTTCATCAGATCAGGTTCAAGCAACAAGAAATTTCGAACAAATTACATTTTCGTTACTAAAAAAGACGTCGGGCCTGTGTTCGTGGAAATGGAGGCATTTTTGAGAATTTACTAAAATAAAATTATTTAAATGATGACTAATGTTATTAATTTCTTTATTCGAATAAATACGTATGACTAGTGCTTGTCATGTCATTTAAGTAAAAGTGTTTTCAGTTGGTTTTTTAAGTCTTACCCGAAAATCAGGCTTTTTTCGAAAAACATAAGAGTGTAGTAATTTGTAGAAAATTGAAAGACGAATCCGAAAATATCATGGTTGTTACCGTAAAGCAGTGGCGTACATGTGCCCAATGTCAAATTATTTCACTTGCTAGTTTTTAAATTATTTTAAAAAATTAAAAATATTTTTTTAAGTTTAACACCCTGTATCTTTTTAACGAAGCGTCCTAGATACAAGCTTTATGGGAATGACTCTCTTTAAAATTCACCAAAGAATACGAGGTTTCATTTTTGGTCGCCATTTGTGAATCACCCTGTATATATACATAATAAAATCTGCCACGATTTTAAATCCGTAAAATTCCGTAAACCTATTTGTGCACAATTTTGATGTCTCGCGTCTTCTTCATAAAAAAAATCTACACAGATGAAATAATCTTTATAATTTTGATGGTATCTCGTACAGAAACAGCAGTTTACTAGCGAAAACTCTCGAGTAGAAAATCAAAGCAGACTTGTTACTGAAATCTTACACACGTATTTACTTGTTCATTTTGAGACGCATTTTTACTTACATTTTGTCGCTTCTCAAACAGAAATGGCACTTTACTGTTGAAAAAAAACGGATATTATGAATTTGAAATTGTAACAGATTTGTTTCATTATTAAATAAGGTCGAAACCCAAAACGCTAACAAATGATTATTTTTGTAATTACATAAATTCAAAGTGATATTTTTTAAACGACGACAAAACTATTTAATGATTTTAACATAACAGATGTGTTATTTAATAGTAGTTCGTGTTATTTTTATTTTAGATAATTATTAATTACTAGCTTGTATGCAGTCTTATTTCTTTAACAAATCTACATAATTGCTATCAAAATATACGGGATTAGATAGAATGAATTAGTTTAATATCTTCGAAGTAAATTAGGAGTATACTTTTTACATAAAAAAGGCATTATTTTTTACAAAATCGTTTATTAACGTTTGGTTTCGTTGAGCGAATGTTTTTCTTTTTGCATCGGACATTTGTTTAAAAATCTTTGCATGTGAAAATGGTTTATAGATTTGGATTTCAGATATACCTTTTTTACACTTCGCTAATTTGATAACAATAGGCCTATTCCCTATTCTTCCTGATTACCTATATTTCACGTAAAACATATCATTTGTTCCATTTTGCTGCTTACCTGATTGTCCTTTTTTGTGTTCAATAACTGCTGTCCACGAATAGACGGATGAATATAATGCACAAACAAATAATATAAATAAAACCACTTTCATGATTGGGTATATAACATTGGTATTGTACCCTTAACTGTGTCATTTTATATAGTGAATATTGATAATGATATGATAACCCTTGATACACTTAAATGTTTAATATATTTTGAATAATAAAAGGGTATTATTTATGACTGTTCTACAAACACATATCTAATAATTGTTTATATCTAAATTGCTATATCTGTTGGCAGTAGAGATTTTCATTTAAAAAAATACCGACGCTAATATTATATCACCCTGTAGAAAATCAGATATGTGGAAAAAACAGCAAAGTTGGTGAAAAAAATTTTTTTCTTTTCTTTTTTTAATTGAACGTTTATCGTCAAATAGGTGATTAAAAAAATTAAATGCTTATGTAAGCTGAAAAAAAAAATTCAAATCATTGTTTAACCCCTTTTTGAGCCGCTTCTAACCGTTGACCCACAAAGGTTTATCGAGAGTGAATCTTGGCCTACCTTATTATTCGGTCACTAACGTAGATTTTACTGCATTTGTATAGTATTTGTATAAGGGAAAAAAAGGACCTTTTTACCTAGACACATGAATGAATAAGATATTTTTTTACATTTTAACAAGTAAGTAAGTTTAATTGTTAATAAAAGCAAATGTATAAAGATAATAATTGGTTTCCAATGTTACGTTATTACAATTTAGTATTTTTAATATTGTTAAGGTTTTCACTATGTTTCATAATTTTATAATTGAATATGAGTTTTTAGTATTACGTTCAATTAACTATTCAGTTTGTAGTACGTATATCTAGTGACTTATTGCTTTTCAAAGGGTAGTATGGTACCTACCTATTTAAAATGTCAGTACGTCTAAAACGACACTCATTCGTCCATAATACTTTGTTAATAAAGTTGGGATCTGCTGCACTTTGATTTTGAAACCGATTTCAAAATTCAACACGACTGGGGAAATCAGCTGTTTCGCTTCAACATTCGACTGCTTTGTAGTCATAAAATGTGTTACCACGTAGAGTCCCGATTTAACGGGAGTTAAGGGGTAATATGCTTATTTTTCAAAAAGTCTAGTTTTTTTAGATTTTCTCTCTTAGTTAGGCTTTCCGAATACGCTCTTAAAATTGACATTATGACTGAATCACCCTGTATATCCTTTAGTATTCATTGGTAATATATTTAGCAAAGAAATTTCACAAAAATAAACAGTTTTCTTATGATGTTATTTAACAACGATTATAATGAATTTAGTCGATTTTCTTCCTGCTTTATATTCTCTGGACATTTAACTTCAAAACAACACTCTGGATACGGTTTTGACAAATTTCCGGGCACAACATAACAAGGAGGTTCTACGGTATACACGCCACATCTGAAAAAATAATCAAATTGATTTTATTTCTAATACAAGATTTTGAATAAAAATTAAGCATGCTTTTCAAGAATATTCAAATTACAAGTAAAAAAATTAAATAAACTTCCTGCAAAAAAAATTAGCACGTGTTCTATTTTTCTGCCCTCCTTACCTATTGATCTTTCTTTATAGGAACTAATTTTCTTGCTACTTTAAAGCAATATAAATTTTAAAATAAATTTACTTGCATTTTGAAGATATAAATCAAACTTTTATTCTTTTTTTAATAGGACAGCATAAATATCTGTAATTTTTTCGATTCCTCTCTTCTGATTATAATGTGATGAGTGATATGCATGCTATACAGGGTGTTAAAAAAAGAGTGTAAAATATTTCAGGAGGTAATAGTATAAACCAAAATAAGTAGAAAAGTCTTAATAAACATGGGTCCGCAAAGTAACGGTTGCGGAGATATGGACCACTATTCGTTTTTCAAACATTTTATTTTATTAGGTTAAACCGACAAAGGAAGCTTTTAACAAACAAAAAACAAAGTTACAGAAGATGTTCAAAGTGCCCTCCGTCCATTTCCAAGCAGGCACGACATCTTCGTCTCAACGATATTCGAACTCTTTCGAAAACACCCTCCTTGGTTTGGATTTCTTGACACTTTTGATAAATCCGTAGCTGCAGCTCTTCCAGGCTATTTACAGGAGTACCATACACTAATGTCTTCAAATATCCCCAAACAAAGAAATCTAGAGGGTTCAGATCAGGCGATCTTAGAGGCCATAAAACAGGTCCATGCCCATCTATGTGGAAAAGTTTGGTGTAAATGCTCTCTAACGGCCATGGAAAAATGAGCTGGAGCACCATCATGCTGGAACCACATTTGTTGCCTCTGATTCAAAGGAATGTCTTCCAAAAACTCATACAGTGTGTTCTGCAGAAAGTTGAGGTAAGCAGCACCTGTTAATCGGTTTGGTAAAACAACAGGACCTAGAAACCTACAATACCCATCCAAATGTTTAATGAAAAACGTGCCTGATGTCCTGATTCTATTAGAACATCTTCTGTAACTTTGTTTTTTGTTTGTTTGTCGGTTTATTCCTAATAAAATAAAATGTTTGAAAAACGAATAGTGGTCCATATCTCCGCAACCGTTACTTTGCGGACCCATGTTTATCGAGACTTTTCTGCTTATTTTGGTTCATACTATTAACTCCTTAAATATTTTACACTCTTTTTTTAACACCCTGTATATTTGCTCTGATATAGTCAAGGTTGCCATAGAACTACTGCGTAGATATGTTTTCCACTGTTAAATTTACTACAAATCTATAAATTCTCTATTAAGGAAATTATTTTATAAAAGTTCTTTTATAAAACTAAACTACAAGCCCATCGGAAATTTTCAAGGGGTCATTTGACCCAGCATCAATTACTTATAAATCAATACTACCACATATAACAATAACTTCAGAAACAATGCCGTCAATTTTTGTTGGTACAGGTAAGCTAAACCTGTCCACCAAGGGGGATGGTTTTCCGCAAAACATTTTTGTACGGCATTTCTAAAGAATATAGGTTATACAAAAAAAATGAACCTCGACCTAATCCCGTACAAAAATAGCAATACCGGAAGCCATAGAAAGGCCGTAAATAATTTGTATTAAGGAGAAAGTACTAGTAAAAATAAAATCAATTCTTGCAAGTAATACTTATTTGCAAAAATATATTTAAAGCCATTTAGAACCATTTTTTTTGGACGGCATTTTCTTTTTGTTGATTATTGTTGTCAGTATTAGCAAAATATATTAATGCCGTACAAAAATTTGCCTCGTGAAATCCTACTTTTCAGAGGGAAATTAATTTTCCTATAGTAAGCACGTTTCATGAAAAATGTACGACATGGCCAAAAATGTCATTATTTAATAAAATAGAATTAAAATTAGTGAATTTGATGTTCGTTCAAATCACCCCCCATGCGCTACTTACAAATAGAGGGTTGCGCATTTCTAACCCCTGGATCAGCAAATACGTACGGCGCAACTAAAAAAGTTATCTACGTATCTATCCGAAACTTGCAGTATAAATGCCGTACTGTAGTAAACCACCGGGCCAAAATTTTCAGAAAATCAAAAATGTTCCTATCTTCCGGTATTGCTATTTTCGTACGGCATTAAGTAGAGGTTCATTTTTTGTTGTGTTACCTATATACTTTAGAATTGCCGTACAAAAATGTTTTGCCGAAAACCACCCCCTTGGTGGACAGGTTTAACTTACCTGTGTACTCATACCTGTACCAACAAAAATTGACGGTATAGTTTCTAAAGTTATTGTTTCATGTGGTAGTATTGATTTATAAGTAATTCATGCTGCTGGGTCGAATGACCCCTTGAAAATTTCCGATGGGCTTGTAGTCTATACCTTCTAGGCAAAGAACATGATTGTATGTACTAGTCTTTGCAATTTTTTAGTGCCTTATTACCCGCCTTATTAATAATACTAGTTTATCCATCAATATTTTCTCCCTTAAATCGATAATATCAGCAATAGAAAGAATTTCATTGACTGGTCTCGTGGATCATGAAGTGATGCTTTTATAAGATTTATTTAAAAATAATTCTTTGTCTTGAACACGATAAGGTTATTATGAAACATCTATTTTTTTCAGAATATGTGAAGTATTTAATGATCTGTTCAGTATATTTAATATAGGAACAACTTAAAGAATATGCACTGGTGATATGGCAACCTTGACTTTATGCACTGTGAGGGTCAATAAATAAATCAAAATATTTGCACAATATTGTAATCAGAATATTGGTAATTTGTTTTAATATTAAACCTTATAGGATGGTATTGTTCGCAGTTATTTATTTCTGGCTGTTTTTCAATTAATTATAATATATTTACTCCATATCGAAAGGAAAATAAATTTTAAATAAAATGTTTTAGGAACGAAAACGAGAAAGTTTCGAAACGTTGATAAATTGATATATATGTACTTACCCCAATATACTTATATCTTTACTTTCTAAACATTCTGCATTGGCACATAAACCTTGTATTCTCTTTTCTTCAAATTTTTTTAGTGCCCCAATTTTGTAAGAATCAGTATAGCAATGTCCTCCATGATCTAAACACAAACGAATACAAAAAAAATTATGAGTAACTTAATGATCTTCCTCGATAAAACAGATAATTGGAAAATTATTGGGTAAAAATACATGTGCAGTTTCTTCAGGCATGGAGAAAAATAACTATAAACCTCTTTCTTGATTCAGAGCTGTTGATATTATACAGGAATGGCCAGAAGTACGAAATAAAATTAATATCTTTTGAATGAGTTAATTTTTTTTTAAACGCCGAAACACGTTAACTGATTTTGATTTTTTCCCATCTTTCGGTTATACAATAATTAATTTTTCTTCAACCCCGTAACCCCCAGCTACCCCTACTTCTTTTTTCAAATGGAAACATAAGGCACGAGGGGGCTCGTTGAAAAGCTTATAGAAAACCGTATCCAGCCATACCAAATAAACAAGTTTTATTTTTTCAATAGCAAGGTTTTTAGGGTTGTATAAAACACCTACTTAACAAGTGAAATAAAATTTAATTATCTTCAGTGTTATCCTCCATGAATTTGCACAGAATAAAATAAAGAATTTGAAACTGTACCTATCACTGCTAACGCAAAAAAGATATATTTTTTATGTTGCGTTTTTTTGGCACCACTTACTTGCCAGGCTTTCTGGTTAATTTTTCGCTTTAGTTGTAAATTGGAGTTCGAAACGTTACTATTGTGTCAAAATCAAGTTATTTACTGAATTGCAATGGTATTGTCGGAAAGGCAACGCATCGAAATCTTGATATTGCTTGGATGTGGAGACAAAATAAGAAGTCAGGCTGAAGTGCGCGATTTATTTAATGCGAAATATCCCGAAAACCAAATCTCGCAAGGGACAGTTAGTAAAATATTTCACAAATTTGAGGAACACGGTACAGTACAGACTTTGCCCAAAACTGGACGGGCACGTGCTTTGAATGAAGAAAAGAAATTAGACATTGCATTAGAACTTGTTGAAAATCCTCATACTTCAACTGTTTCATTGGCCCGCAATCACGATGCTTCTCGAACTGCAATTCGAATGTTTCTGAAACAAGAGAAATACCACCCCTATAAGGTATGTCTTGTCCAAGAGCTTTTGGAAGACGATTATGATAGGCGATTACAATTTTGTGAAGAAATGATGAGACGGTGTGACGACAATAATGGTTTTCAACGAGACGTACTTTTTTCGGATGAAGCTACGTTTTATTTAAATGGAGTGGTTAACAGGCACAACTATCGCTTTTGGTCCCAGGAAAATCCACACTGGACATGCGAATCGCATACGCAGCATCCACAAAAAGTTAATGTATGGGCAGGTATCATCAACAACAGAATCTTGGGCCCATTCTTTTTTGAAGAAAATCTTACTGCCGCACGCTACCTGGATTTCCTAACATTTGACCTGATACCTGCTCTAGCTGTGATTTTCCCTCATGAAATTGATCCAGATATACCGAATGAAAGAATTTGGTTCCAACAAGATGGCGCTCCCCCACATTTTGGTATTGATGTTCGAAGATACTTAGATGAAATGTTTCCAAATCGCTGGATTGGTAGACGGGGTACAGTTGAATGGCCGCCAAGATCCCCCGACTTAACACCCCTGGATTATTTTCTTTGGGGATATTTGAAAGAAAGAGTCTACCAGGACAGACCGGATAATATTGAGAATTTAAAGAACAAGATTAGGGCGGAGATGCATAATTTACCAGCTGAAGTCATTCAGAATGCTGTGGACAGCTTTTACTATCGTCTTGGAGAATGCCAAATAGTGAATGGAGGACATTTTCAGCATTTGCGACATTGAGTTTATTTTTGTAAATTATCTAGTTGTTTCAATTTCTAAATGAAAAAAAACTTGTTATTGAAAAAATAAAACTTGTTTATTTGGTATGGCTGGATTCGGTTTTCTATAAGCTTTTCAACGAGCCCCCTCATGCCTTATGTTTCCATTTGAAAAAAAAGTAGGGGTAGGTGGGGGTTAGGGGGTTGAAGAAAAATTAATTATTATATAACCGAAAGATGGGAAAAAATCAAAATCAGTTAACGTGTTTCGTCGTTTTAAAAAAAAAAATAACTCTTTCAAAAGATATGAATTTTATTCCGTACTTCTGGCCATCCCTGTATAATACATTTTCATGGTTTGAAGATAAGTGAATTTAAATTTAAAGCAGTAAAATATGTTAAAACATATATGTTTGTTATTAGTGCCTACTATTTGGATAGAATTTATTATTTTATTTCTATTTTAGTTATTAATTAATTCTGTCTCATTTCTTGAATATGTATTTGCTACCAAAAAAATATATCTATATGACATAATTTAATAATAATGTTAGGAAAATTTTTAGTCAGTTAAAATTAATTAATACTGAATATCTTCAAAAAGTATATATTTTGCATAAAAAATTGTAATCTTTTCGATTTCCTAATAAAATCTAAAGATCTATTGAAATAAAAAGTTATGTAAAAATGAACCCCGGAACTTCTGAAAAGTAAATACCCCTACCTATGTTTCACCCTAACAATTTGATCTACATACAAACGTACAAGAACATATATGAAATTATTTAAAATTGTTAAAAACGGTTTGCAAGTAACTATTTGTGTTTTATACAAATTGATCTGTGTTTTTTGTTTTCCATTGAGGCCGAAAAACAAAATGTTTTAAATATAAATATTTGCCCGCAATTAATTAAACATGAGCAAATTCAAAGCGTTGCAATTTTAAATTTTCAATTAAAGTTTCGATATCAGTGAGTCAGTTCAGTCAGTGAGTGTAATTCTCAAAAAATCATAATTATGCTTCTTCACTTATTTTCTACTCTCTCAAAAAATTTCCAGAATGATTGTTGTTCATCTTATATTTCTCCTTAAATTCAGAAATATGTAGCATGCAAAAATTTATATCATAATAATAATAATTTATATATAAAAATAATATTAATGATATCATTTGTTCCACTTTGCTGCTTACCTGATTGGCCTTTTTTATGCGGAATAATTGCTGTCCACGAATAGACAGATATATACGAAGCACAAAAAAATAATATAAATAAAGCCACCTTCATGTTTGGGTATGTAACACTGTTACTGTTTTCTTAACTAACTGTGGCATTATATTCAATATTGACAATTTCATGATAACCCTTGATACACTTAAATGTTTAACATAATTTGAATAATAAAAGTGTATTATCTATGATTATTCCGCAAGTGCAAATACATAGATAATATATAATAGGTACCTATTGTGTATATTTAAATTACTATACACTATACCTACCTACATACTAAGCTCAGGTACATAGATCATTTTTTTAAATTTACTGATGCTAAGCTGATATCACCCTGTATAAAACAACAAAGTTATTATAAAATCTTTTTCCTTTTTTTTAATTGGGCTTTCTGGAAAAATATACATACAGGGTGTATTTTTTTAATTTATTATTTTTTTAATTTAGTAGAGGTATTACCAGAGAATGATACCTACATACAGAAGTGCAACTCTCGTAGAAATCCGCGTTGTTCTAATCTAATGGAATCAAATTATGGACCTTCAAGCCATATTTTTGGCAGCAACCAGTAGCAACGAAATTTAAAACAGAACGAAGTCAAAATTGTACAGTTTACTGCGTGTGGTTAATAAACTGTATTGAAATAAATAATTCAGTAACATTTACCCACAACATCAAAAAATTTTGACATTAGATTTAAACAAAGTTGCATTTATTTTAATTATGTAGTTTAACTGTGTAAGGACATTGCAAGTTTGATAGAATATTTCGTGTCAATGCTTTAACTAGAAAGTTTATTGGAAGAGAACCACGAAAACCTTTAGCAATATTACAACATATCAACTTACTCCAAATATCTCAATATAGGTAGTTATAAAAAAAATGTTGCAGTGGAATCGAATTGGAATCTAAATAGATTGCTGTAACTTTTCTCTTTTGTCAAAAAAATTCTAACGAAAGTTTCAGTTTAATGTCGATATATTTTTCTTATAAATTGCCATAAATTTAAAAGTACCTATCAATCAATTGGTGGTGCTTTTCTATTTAGTGCTATCACTGGTGTTTGCTGATCGTTATACTGTTATCTTTGCAAGTGGATATAATGATGGAGACAGTCATCCTTTATGATGGATTATAAAGAATGATTACCATTAGTGGTTACTTAAAAATAATAATAAAGAATTCTTTTTATTGGTGATTCGATTTCTGATGACGTCATGTTCTCACACTGCCTTTACTGAAAATGCTATCTTGTTTATGAACGCACCATAGAATACAAATGACGATAACATGACACACGTTAAATTTTGTTTACCACGTCTATGCAATTTAGGTTATGTCGTTTTTGATAGTTATAAATAATTTTTAATTTCAGAATAAGTACAAGAAATTAAAAAGAAATCTATAAACATATCTCAAAAATGGATTCTATGTGAAAGTTGTATTGAAAAATATCGTGCATTTGACGTAAAATAGGTAAATATCCTAAAACCTTAATCCCTTAATTAACTTTTGAATACCAGATTTTTAAAATATTAGGATATATACATAAAAATTGAATGTGTGTGTGTATAAAAATAGTCCGAGTAAAATTTTTATTTTTTTATTAAAAAATTATTCTTTAGGAGTCTGTCTTGTAATTTGTAATTACTAGGTTGTACGTTGATAAAAAATCAGAAATAGATATAAAACCGCTAAGGATGTAAAGCATATTTCAGGAGCAAATAACACTGACTGCTTACCATAAAAAAAATAAACTTTGATAACCACAGAAATATAATCAAATTGCTGTAGACAATTTTGTGAATTAAAAATCATTCCTATAAGTATTGTTCTCTCCACTTAGATATCCAGTTTTCAGCCAGATTCTTCACTTTTAGGATCAATTTCAGTCTCCTGTGATTGTGAAAAGTAGAAAATTAATGCCTTTTTTTGGTTGTCAGTAAACGCATACATCGTAATTAACTTACATATTTGATAGTATTGGGGTGTAATTGTTTTTATATTTGGTCATCAGTTAATGGTAATAGGCAATGACTTCAGCACCTAACCTACTATTTCAGATTGCTTCGACTGAACAGTATTAACAATCTGGCAATTTAATTTTCACTATATTAACAACAGTTCATTATTTTGATCTAATTAAAAATTTTAATATGGTAAATGAAAAATATAACTGTTCCTAAAGGGAAAGCAATACTAGAAAGGGTGACTTCCTTCGATCACTGATCTACAGTGGCGTACCCACCATTTGGTACCCAAAATCGAGAGGCCCCATTGTGAATCCTTTGAAGTAGGTAGTGGTAGTTTTATAATTATATTTCTATGATTATCAATTATCAAGTAATGTGAGTTTTGTATTTCTTAAAATGCTAGTGATTAGGTATAATGTATGTGTTTACAATTTTCATTATTACTGTTTTGGCTCAAAATTTTAGGTTTAGAAAAATGAAGATAAATGAAAAAAATTTGGTTAAGAGGAATGTAGAGAAAAATGTAAAGAAGAACCCTGAGAGTGATAAAAAACATTCTGAAACTGAATCAAAGGGAAAAGATGCTCTGTAAGATTTTATTTATAATTTGCGTGTGGAAGTTCTCTGGTTTCTTTATAAAAAAAGTGTAGTGCTAACTTTACCTAGGCACAATAACATTCTGAGATTGTAGGTGTAGCATCATTAAGGCCGCTGTAGAACAAGTTTTTGTAAGATAGTTACTGACAGTTAAATTTGAGTTTTTAAAAGTAATAAAAAAAGTATGAGATGATGATACGCTTTATTTTTATTTTTTATGTGAACATAAAATAAATATAATAGTCACTCGTTTATATTTGAAAGTACTTACATATAATAATAAGAGAAATAAGTTATAATAAACTAATTTAAATCAAGTTAATTACCTTAGTACAATTTTACTTTCTCAAAGTTGTAGGTCGTAAATAACATTCAATATGAACACAACAGCAACATTTTTTTCTCTATTATGCTATTATATTATGCTACCATATTTGTACGTTAAAATATATGTTTCTAGTAAATATGGTCCTTTACCAAGGTTCCCTGGCCAGAGAGTTTGGACCAGAGGAATATTAATACTGGGTGTATTAATTTACGTTTGGTACTTTTCAAAAAGTTCAAAAGAGACAGTATTGGCTAAACAGAATGATATGTATAACAGAAGAGGTCAGGTTATTGAATGCAGTGAAGAATACTTAGATGACATCAAACAGTATCCAGGATGTATTCCACAAAAGTGTGGGAGGTATGTTAGCGATAAAATTGTTACCGCACACGAAGTCGAAATTTTACTTCAGCTTGCAAACAGAGGTAAGCAACGATGTTATTAAACTCTTTTATTTATATTTTTGAGAAGAACTTACTCTATTAAATTGTCTAGAGTGAGACGTAATAGATAATAAAAATAGTGATATGCCATTTTTCTATTTGTTCATGCAGTTTTATGAAGAAATATATAAAAAATCAAAATCATTTTCAGTTCATTAAGGTTTGTCGCAACATGGACTTTTTGGTATTGTTTTAGTGATGGCTCTTGGGGGCTCGAAAGGAGGAGCAACCATAATGGATCTGCACTCTGGGGCTTTGTCGTTTGATGACAAATTTATCAATGTGTATGCCCAGAAAAAAAATAAAATTTTAACACCGACCGATCTAACAGTATACAAATTAGTCAGAACGAAAATTCAGAATGCTATAGCAGAAACGTTTGGAATAGATGTTGGCAGCTTGTATTTAACTCACCCTACGTTCTTTTCGAAACTTTCTAATTTAACACCTGTTACACCTCACGACGAGTACTGGCACGTCCATATAGACAAAGTAAGTTCATTTTCATTCATAACTAGTACTTAAGTCTCGACCTAAGTTCTGAATATTCATTTACACACAAATAATCATTATATCATATAATAATAATTACACGAAAATGGTGGTTGGTGGAAATTAATGTGTAATATTTTACGAGTGGAACTAGTGAAATTCATTTTTTAGGAAACGAATTGTGCTCAAATTAGAGCAAATTTGTTTTTCTGTGGCTTACTTTGCTTATTTTTAAGTCCATGCTTTTGAGCTTTGTAAAAAGAATATACAACATGCAGTTGACAGGGAAAAGTTTTCTCTCAACTTTAGGACATTATACTCCGCGGTCGAAATTATAAAGAGTGACTAAGACATAATATAAAAAAACTATTACCATAATGCGTATAAAATATAAAATGATTTTTATACGGTTCAATATTATTTATCTTTGTGCCGCTCGCTACGCACATCGATAGAATCTATAATCGTCTAGAGACTGAGTTACACTGAACATCGATCTATATTCTATCTCTGTCTTTTGCACTTGGTAGGGAATAGGGAAATGCTTTTTTAGTGGGTGTAAACGGACTTGATTTAACCCGTCCTGAGAAACGTCATAGTATAAGCGTAGACGAGGGGTCTAATTCCATGGCTATAATAAATTTATAAATTAAAAAAACACAATTGGGACGTTTTAAAATTCTGTAATAATTAAAATGGATCAAAGTGCTTGTTATAGCAAACCGTAAAAAATATTAGATGTTATGTTTTATTATCTTTTTTCATTATTTTCTATATCTTGTTGCCTTTTACGCAGACACGCCAATGGATTTTCGTTCCCGGCACGCTTCATCCCCCTTACTAGTCCAAAAGCTAGCGATGAATCACTCTCTATAATTTCGACCGTGGAGTATATGCAGAATGATTCTGTGATGTTTATTAAATATACACATTTCATTACAATTTATTTATATTTAATATTTTTTTACTTTAATCATCTTGTTATCTTCATTTGTTCAAGAGGTTTGATTTTTTGAAGAGAACATTGAGAAGACATACTGCCACAATTATAATTTTGAAATTGTTTGTTTATTTGAACTCATTTGTTTTGATTTTGACATATGCCAAATATTCTGCCGAATGTCAAATATGTGGTAGTTATCCATCAAATATACCATCTTCAGACTATAGTTTTACTACGGAAGATCACAGTACTATGCTGTTAAAATAAGGAGTGTTTCCAAATGTAACATTTAGAAAGCTGATACTGGTGATGGTTAAAATCAGATATCCAAAGCCAACTCTATAAACAGTTTCAAAATTGTGAACGGCAGTTTAAATTAAAACAAGAAATTTTCAAAGGCAGTATTGAGATAACATGATTATAAGGAAATAAAATGTTAGGAAGGAATCAATCTTTTTAATGAAGCTTACTTAGTAAAGTTAACACCACATAATCATTATCCGCAGTATCTTAAAGTTGAAAACAAAAATAAGGGAGCATTTGTTTCACCTGTACACTGCAAGTTATAAATAATTTTTATTAAATTCCAGATTTAAAAAATTAAAAAAAGATTATCAGGAAGAAAATATCACTCATTAAACTTAATCGAAATTTTGTATAGATGCAACTTCATGTTGTAATTTTACGAAAAATTAACATTTTGTGAAAAATTTAAAATTAATTACGTTTGTTAGCATTATAGTCCAGGGATATGAGGAAAATGCCGTGACTGTTGAGTAGCCAAGGATCTGTAAAGTTTTTCCTAAAATTTGGGTGAATTTGTGCAAAACCCACACACCATCAGGTGAGGTTTTTTAATAATTAACAATAAAATATCTAAAATAACCCAAAATATCACTTTTTTTGCCTACCAGAAAAAAACGATAATTTTTATTTTAATATTAAAGTAACCAACTTGTAGGGAATAAAAAACCTTTAAAATGGCGGTTTATAAAATCCGATACGATAATTTGTTGCTCGAGAAATTGCAAAAAATTGTCATAATTCGATTACTACTAAATAAACAATAAGTTTTGCAAAAGTCAACGACTTTGATATTGCATAAATAGTTGGCTTTTATAGTCCTTAATTTGTGATTAAAATTTCAGACTGATTCTTCCAATAGTTTTT
Organism: Anoplophora glabripennis; assembly: GCF_000390285.2. Classification (NCBI taxonomy): domain Eukaryota; kingdom Metazoa; phylum Arthropoda; class Insecta; order Coleoptera; family Cerambycidae; genus Anoplophora; species Anoplophora glabripennis. The sequence goes on from NW_019417126.1 coordinate 49,577, forward strand.
GCAAAATTCTAAATGTTTATCCCAGAGGCATTATTTTTGCAATAACTTGACATGCAAAATTACCAAGATATTTTAATTCTGTAGGTGTCATATGAAAGAGAAAGACTTCTTTTATTGGAAGAAATTATTTTATTGCAAAAAATTGTTTTTTACCACTGCAAAAACGTACCACAAAAACATTGTCATTTTTGTCTTATAAACAATTAGAATAAATTTGTTGCAATTATATTTAGAGAGATTATTTTTCCATATTTGTAAAGCTGATATTTTTACACAAATTTAAAAAAAAAAGTTGCTCTAACTTAATTTGGGGCAAAGCTTTTTTTAAAAAATCACAGCTACTTTGTTTATTACAATAAGACTTCTAATAAGTGCCATTTCGAAGATCAAGAGCTAAAAAGTTTCTATGTGAAATTTTTGAGGACGATAGCTTTGTAACAGCATCTCTGAGAATGCTCCAAATAATGACTTCGATACAAGATGACTGTGGGTCAGTGGAGGGGGAACCTACAAATCCACGAGCAAATTGAACTCTGGAACTTGTTGACCGATTTTGATGTTTTTTTTTTTTGGGGTACCTTCTTGCGTACATCACAAATATACATTTTGTTAATAAATAAAAATTTAAATTAATCCAGTAATTTGTTTAAACAGTAACAAAAAAATTTTTTTTTTGAAAAATGTCAACATCTTTGTAATTTTTTGTAATGGAACATTATAGGAATGATTAAATATCATTTTTTAATAAATTAATATTGCATACTTTTACCAAAAAATTCTAAATTATCAACATTATTTTAGTTACTTTAACGGAAAGTTATAGATATAGGTTCAATTTTTTTCTTATTAATAAATTAACATTTAAATAATTGAATAATTTGTTTAAACATTAAAACATTTTTTTTATGTTAATTATTAAAAAACCTCACCTGATGGTGTGTGGGTTTTGCACATATTATACTAAAATTCCCCTAAATTTTATGAAAAACTACAGATCCTTGGCTACTCAACAGTCACCACACGGTCATTTATTTTCCTCATATCCCTGGACTATTAGTAACAATTCCTTTATTGTGATTTATTGATTTTATATGCGCAAATATATTGAAACAGTTAGTTGCTGAAATTTTTTTAATATATGGAACAGTTTAATTTTGCTTTACTAATTGGTAGAAATCATAAAATAGAATTATGTTTTTAGCACACCTATGAGTCGTTTCACTATACATCACTGCTCTACCTGAATGATTATGGTATTGACTTCAAAGGAGGGCGATTTGTTTTTTTAAACGATGCTTCTAATCCTACAAAAAATGTCACAGTAGAACCTAGGAAAGGTAGAGTGTCAATGTTTACATCGGGTCCTGAAAACCCGCACTTTGTAGAGCGTGTCACGGAAGGTCTCAGGTTTGCTATTACTGTATCTTTCACATGTGATTCCTCCAAAGCAATTCAAGATCCGGTACATAAAATGTGATTACATTTCATTCCATATTTAACATTTTTAACAACCAACAAACTGCTTTTTAATTTAATTAATATACATCTATAAAAATTAATTATTTTTGCAACTTTAGTGTTGTGAGAATAATATCACAGTAAGTTAATATACAAAATACTATTGTTTGTTAAATGTTTTACATTGTTCTTATCTTAAAACATTCCAAAAGTTACACATTAATAAAACATTTTTGAAATTTAGATTTTTCACATTTACCCTTTACGTTATTCATAATCTTACGATTTTCCCAGCTGACAATCTAAAAATAGTAAGCACTTATACCAGAGTTTGCTACTAATGCCTTGACCCACAAGCTTGCAAGACATCACAATTTAGGTGTTGACACTTGTTGATACCATTGTGACTTTATTATATAATTTTACATCTGGAAATACTTTAAGGACTTAATTACTTCACTTCCACTTTAACTTCACGACCACCGATTCATTATGTTTGATTATAGCAGATGTGAAGTAATTGGATCCGTGAAATATCTGCAGAGGTGAAATAGTAAGACATCTAAAAGGTGACATTTCTTGTACAGAAATGATTCATAAAATTGCATGTAGAAGTATTATTTAAAGTTACCGTTCTATGCATTATAACTTTTTTTTATTATTAACGTGGAGTTTAATAATTAAAAAATTGGTAGCAAATAATTTCCGTGTTAAACATAACTAACAATTTGCAATTATGCAGAGACCCTTTGTGATTCATTTTTGAGATACAGGATGATAAATATTTTCTTATGTTATTGTTCTCAATTATTTTACACTTTTCATAGATGATAGATTTGTACGAAAGGTCTTATCCAGTAATGTGTTTACGGTTAAAAAAACAATGACAAAATATCATGACATGAGGACATTCGGAGGAATTAGAAGTGTTATGGTCCTAAAATTTTGAACAGTAACTCATATATTCCATTGGTTCTCAATAGTGTTGACGTACTGAATTTAAATGGATTATCTTTAAAAACATGTAAAATAAATGAGAATTATGCTTTATCCCTCGTGTCTCAAAAACAATGTATTTGTGACCGTAACTTTTCTTAATTTTGATCTGGTAGAATTTTTTTGGTGGAATGTCGCAAAAATGTATATGTCAATTCAGAAATCAAAAGAAATATGTACTTTAAAAATTTAGTTTTGTATATCTGCTTAATAATTTAGAAACTTTTAAACATATGTGTAGACATTTACAAGAAATGCATTTTTTGATCAATATAACTTGATTTGAATTATGGAAAAATGGTAATCAATACATACATTTTAATTCAAGTTAAGCAGTGAATAATATTGGAAATTTTCTCTAATTGTTGAAATATGACTTTCAAATTGATAATTTCGGATTTTAATGAGCTTTGTTGTAGTAAAAGTACATACTCCAAAGAATATCTAGAATTTTGGTTAGTGTAAGTATATTAGAACTTGGAAAAAAAAAATTATCAAAATTATTTTCTTTTTTTTAGACCATTGAAAATAATGTAAAAATCTGAAAAAAATCTATAATATTCTCTGAAATATCCCTCAAAGTTGCTCATTAGTTCCATACTTTTATGTAGTTTTTGAGAAAACATAATTTGAAAAGTAATAACATCTGCGTGTTAGTTATCTCAAAAGTAGTTTGAGAACCAGCACTAAAAGCGGTATGTACCTACATATAATGTTTTCATTGTATGCTAATATTAAAACTTATATTTTTTCACACATTAGTCATGTGGGACTACCATGCTTATCCGGCTAGACCCTTTACTTGATCCAAAAAATATATTTATTTTACTGATAGATTCGTTTAGTAGATCTCTTCCTCAAATAAAACATAACTGAAATTAAAAGTCAAAAAATTGAAGAGATCCTCTGTTCTGTTTTTCACAAAAAACGAGCTCGGGTCATTTGAACTACTTTTTATCTATTTTGGCCCCCCTGTAATGTGTAATGATATTTAAATCATTGGGGTTTACACTTTTCTTCAAATACACTCTGTATGTAACTTTTAACTCTTAAATATATTGTATTGTATAAATTTCTTTATTATTAGTCGAGGAAATAAAGCACAAAGAGCCGAAATCTCCGAAATTTTTCCATCAAGTCGTATCAAGATGGGGTTTTTTGCATTCAGTTTCTAAAATGTGAAAAAAATGTATCAACTTTGTATTATGTTTTTCGGCCAAATTGCATTTGTGCAGTGCAAAATGTATCAGGAAAAATGCATTTTTTAGTCACTTAGAAAAAATTCATAACTCCGTTAATAATGTCTGGAATGGACTCAATTCAGGGTTCTGGAGGTTTTCGAGGTCGCTGATCCCGAATATGACCTTCAAATTGACACCCGGGGGTTTTACGGGTTGCTGATTCCTAATCTGGCGTCGGCGAGCACCCCCCGGACATCTGGTGTACCGGAACCTGGACATGGACGTCACTCCGGGAGTTTTCCTGTAAAATTCGGGTAAACAATCCGAAAATCGCATCAGGGGGTTTTTCGGAGCGCTCTTCTCGAATCTGGCGTCGGTGACCACACCTCGGATACCTGGTGTACCGGAATCTGGACATGGATGGCATCTCCGGGAATTTTCCTGTAAAATTCGGGTAAACGAGCCGAAAATGGTATCAGGGGGTTTTTCGGGGCGCTCTTCTCGAATCTGGCGTCGGCGACCACACCTCGGATACCTGGTGTACCGGAACCTGGACATGGATGTCATCTCCGGGAATTTTCCTGTAAAATTCGCGTAAACGAGCCGAAAATTGTACCAGGGGGTTTTTCGGGGCGCTCTTCTCGAATCTGGCGTCGGCTGACCACACCTCGGATACCTGGTGTACCGGAACCTGGACATGGATGTCATCTCCGGGAATTTTCCTGTAAAATTCGCGTAAACGAGCCGAAAATTGTACCAGGGGGTTTTTCGGGGCGCTCTTCTCGAATCTGGCGTCGGCAACCACACCCCAGACACCTGGTGCACCGGAACCTGGACTTTGAAATCGGCGTCATCGCCAGAGAAATCAATAAACAGTAAATTTTCAATATATTTGAGACTGCTGTTAATACTGCAATAACTTGTTTGGAATTGTTGATCTAATTTAAAGTATGCAAGTTTTGTATGCAATAATTTGAATGATCACAATGTATGCGTGTTATTTCAGAAACAAATGAAAATCATTTGCCTTTTCTAACTTACTATGACATCTATGTCCAGGTTCCGGTGCACCAGGTGTCAGGGGGGGTGGTCACCGACGCCAGATTTCGACAAAAGCGCCCCAAAAACCCCCTGATGCGATTTTTGGATTGTTTACGCGAATTTTACAGGAAAATTCCCGAAGATGACGTCCATGTTCAGGTTCCGGTACACCAGATATCCGGGGTGTGCTCGCCGACGCCAGATTAGGAATCAGCGACCCGAAAAACCCCCTGGTGTCTGGTCTCGTTGCATTTAAGAGTGAAATTCAGGAGAAGCCTCGGAGATGACGTTCATCATCAATCCTAAGCTTCAGGTCGGGGATGGACCAATTTGAAGGTCATATTCGGGATCAGCGACCTCGAAAACCTCCAGTACCTGATTTGAGTCCATTCCAGGCATTATTAACCAAGTTATGAATTTTTTCTAAGTGACTTTTAAAAATGCATTTTTGCGGATGCATTTTGCACTGCAATTTGGCCGAAAAACATAATACAAAGTTGATACATTTTTTTCACATAATTTTAGAAACCGAATGCAAAAAACCCCATCTTGATATGACTTGATGGAAAAATTTCGGAGATTTCGGCTCTTTGTGCTTTATTTCCTCAACTAATAATAAATTTATACAATACAATATATTTAAGAGTTAAAAGTTACATACAGAGTGTATTTGAAGAAAAGTGTAAACCCCAATGATTTAAATATCGTTACACATTACAGGGGGGCCAAAATAGATAAAAAGTAGTTCAAATGTCTCGAGCTCGATTTTTTGTGAAAAACAGAACGAAGTGGATCTCTTCAATTTTTTGACTTTTTTAATTTCCGTTATGTTTTATTTGAGGAAGAGATCTACTAAACGAATCTATTGCAATTTGGTCGAAAAACATAATACAAAGTTGATACATTTTTTTCACATAATTTTAGAAACCGAATGCAAAACACCCCATCTTGATACGACTTGATGGAAAAATTTCGGAGATTTCGGCTCTTTTTGTGCTTTATTTCCTCAACTAATAATAAAGAAATTTATACAATACAATATATTTAAGAGTTAAAAGTTACGTACAGAGTGTATTTGAAGAAAAGTGTAAACCCCAATGATTTAAATATCGTTACACATTACAGGGGGGCCAAAATAGATAAAAAGTAGTTCAAATGTCCCGAGCTTGATTTTTTTGTGAAAAACGGAACAGAGGATCTCTTCAATTTTTTCTTTTTTAATTTCCGTTGTTTTATTTGAGGAAGAGATCTACTAAACGAATCTATTGCAATTTGGCCAAAAAACAATACAAAGTTGATACATTTTTTTCACATAATTTTAGAAACCTATTTTGATACGACTTGATCAAAAAATTTCGGAGGTTCAGTGCTTTATTTCCTCGACTATATACTGAAAATTAGTTTATTACCGTTATTGGAGTTTCTGCAAGAATTCTGTTGGATTTCCGTAACTGTGTAAATAAATAAATATTTACCATTGGTTTTATCGACATCCTCAAAAACACATTAGTTTTCGAAAGTAGTATAATTTGCAGGTGGTGAATCTTATCTCAGTTTCGTGGTATGTATTAATAGGAATAAAACAAAAGTAATAATAAATATGTTTTATTCTTTAAGTATTGTATATACAACCATTACATTAACTGTCACGATGAAACATACGTCAAGCAACAAACGCCGTCCCATCATCAGAGCTACAAACAAATGAATAACCAAATCTTTGGTTGAACGTATCAACATATAAAAATTCAATTCTATAAATAACTTAATCATACTTAAAAAAATAAATAAATTTACTAAAACTGAAATTACTTCATATTTACATATAAATAACAAAAAATGAGATGCAAAATATTTGGACCCCTAAATTAAAAAAAATTTGATGTGATGACGTGGAATGCACTCGTGTAAATAAATAGCCTATAGTGCCAGTTTATCTATACCCTAATAAGGCTGTGAAGGATATTTGCGATTTTTTCTACACTACTTCCACTTAATATACTTCGATGATTCCCCTCCAAAGCTTCTATCTTCACTTTCTGCTTGCATATCTGTAAGAGAGAAACGAAAACGATTAATTTAGGAAGAAATATTATTTTACAAATACCCTACCTCGGATAAACCATAATCTTCACCAAGTTGCACGTAATTGTCGATAGCCTTTACTAACGTTACTCTTCCACTGAATTTTCCCGACGGTTTATACGAGTCCGCGGCTCTTAATTTCCCGTAGAAACTGGTAGCTGCCGCTGCAATTTGTTCGGCTGGATAAGGAATGGCCTCGGATAAGATTTGTACCGCCCTAGAAAGCCTTTCCTCCCAACTCGTTAAAGCTGTAAATTCTGCCATGGTCTGCAAATTAAAAAAAATATAGATAATTGATTTCGTACAATTTCAAAGGTTATTTACCTTTTGTTGATCTACTTCCTTGAACTGCAAAATAAAGAACAATAGAACTTCGCTTTGTTCAATAGCGGTATTTCCTTGTATCTTGCTTCTCGCCTTTCCAGTATGGGTGGCGACGTAAGACGGGGACCCGTCCAAAAGTAAAAGTGTCGCAGCTTCTTTACTTCTTTCCAACCACACGCCCATTTCGAAAGCAACGCACGCTCCAAACGAATAACCGATTAAAGTGTAAGGACCCTTGGGTTGCACGGTTTTGATCTGAGTTATGTAGAACTTGGCAAGATCGGCGATACTATCAAGCGGTGTATTAGAAGTACATTGAAGACCGTAGACGGGTACGTCTATATTCTTCGCTAGAGTCTCTAGTGCTTTCACCACTCCTTCAATAGGGTGTAGCACAAATACGGGAGGTTTCTTACTGTCCGTTGATTTACTCGTTAGTTGAACAACTGTTTTTGAAGGTATAATCTCTCCAGTTGTGTCATACGCGACGTTATTGTCTTTCGGATCTAAAGCAGTTTCTGCGGGAGCAGGAGCGGTGCCACTTCCACCGCTGGCAAGTTCAACCAAACGGCCGAAAGTAAGTGCCCTAATTTCTTGCGCGCTCAACACTAAATCATAATTACGTTCTAAGGTCTGCTTGATTTCTGCTCCCATAAGGGAGTCCATACCCAAATCCGCAAGGGTAGCCGAAGCTGCGACAGTAGAAGCATCCTTAATGCCGAGGATATTCGCCACCGCGTCTGTCAAACTAACCTGAGTGCCGCCGCCGGCCCCTTTGCGTTTCTCCGCTAGGACCATACTGGCAACGACAGCATTCGGCTGCTGTAAAAATACGTCCATGGTGGCCAGACATGAGGACATTCTCTGTGGTAAGGTGCCTCCTACTTCCGTGTCGTTTCCGCCCATTGTTTCGAGAATTAAACCTACGTCTCCGATGGCTCCCCACTGGATAGCCACGCCTGGTAGTCCAGCAGCTTGTCTGGCTTCAGCGATTCTTTCCATGGCAGAATTAGCCAGACCGTAGTTGGCTTGACCGGCGTTACCTCTACCACACGATACGGACGAGAAGTTGACAAAGTAATCTAGATGTGGGGCTAGTACCCTGGAGGCAGCATCTAGTTGTTTGCTGCCGTCAACTTTAGGTCTGCTGACCGTTTTGAAATCTCCTTCGCTTTGATTTTCCATCATAGCATCTCGTAAAACTACGGCCAAATTGAAGATACCGCCAATTGGTCCTAATTCGTTGGCTTGTTCCAGAAGTCTCCTTGCCCCTTTCTCGCTTGTTGCATCAGCCGTGGAAACAAGCACTGAGACCCCTTGTTCTCTCCAGCGCCTGATGCAGAGAGATTGGTAACCGGTTTTGATACCACTCCTCGAGGTGAGAACTAGATTTTTAGCGCCTCTCGTTATTAACCAATTAGCTAGTTCCAAACCAAATCCTCCCAGACCTCCTACTAAAACGTAACTCTTTTCAGGGTCCATGTAAGTACGTGGTATGGCGTTGACAGTTTTTGGTGTCGGGCGTTGGGTCTTACGACTTTCTTCATCTCGTATTTTTAGGAGTACTTTTCCAATATGTTTGCCGGATGCCATGTAACGGAATGCTTGCTCTATCTGGTGTTCGTTATAAACGGTTTTCGGTAAAGGTCTGACAGCTCCACTCGCGATACCTTGACTGACCAAGTTCATAACTTTTCTTTTTTCTGGACTGTCCGTGTCGAACAATGCATCAAGTAAGATGCCGTGGAATGTGGTATTTTTAAGGAATACACTCATACCCAATGGTGAGTTATTCGAGAGGTCTACCTTTCCTATTTCAAGGAAACGACCACCAATAGCTAAACATCTCACCGATGCTTGCAATTGGTGAGCTGCTAATGAGTTGAGGACTAAATCCACACCTTTTCCATTGGTTTGGGATAAGACTAGCTGTTCAAAGCTAGTGTCACGCGAGTTCCCTATATTTTCATCTTTTAATTGAGGGAATGTTTTCTTCAGAAAATCACGTTTCACTTGACTGCTGACGGTGGTAAATACCGTACATCCCATGTGAAGGGCAATAGAGATTGATGCCTGCCCTACACCACCTGTTCCTGCATGGATAAGAACCGATTCACCCGGTTTCATTCCACCTCTGACTACTAATGCATAGTAACTCTGAAAAAAAAAAAAAATAAAATTGATTATTAGCCATAACTACGAAGTGCATTGATAATGGATGAGATAATTTAATCGCAATCTTCAAAAACAGGACTAAAAAATGTGGAATTTGTGATTAAATGAAGTATTTTATCAATGTTAGAGGATTATTTAGTCAGAAAGTTTTTTTTTTTAAGAGAATATTAAAATGTATTTATTTATTAAAGTTAGTCAAATATCAGTTGATTTTTTGAATAAAATTACTTAGAAAAGTTATTCACACTTAAAATTTATGTCCAACCAAAAATTTGAACGTAATCGGACTGTTTTGATGTTATTTAGTAAATCATTGATTTGCAAATCAAAATTGATTTCTGATCTCTTAACACAAAAACGGCACTATATTTCAGGAATAGAAAAACTGAAAGAATTAAAGTATGTGAATTTCTTCCAAGTTTGGAACATGGTAAAATATTTTAATTCTAAATAAACAACACTTCATAATGAAATCTTTTGATATCTTTTGCAAAAAAGTTACGTTATCTAGGTGTTTCGAAAATAATCGTTTTGTTCATGAAAAGGCCTATTTGATTTTTCAGAAACAGAATCATTTACCATACTATAAATTTTATCGTTGATACCAGTGGTACACAATCTGGAACATCCTGTAGATATTAAATATAGGAAAAATATTGGCTATTTATGTATTTATTAAATTGTATAGTGTATTAATAAATTAATATTTCTAATCATATCTACCCTACATTGAGATCACTTAAAAAAAAGAAACTACATCTCTGTACATTTGAACAAAAGCACAATTTTTTACCGAAGATTACTTTTTTCACAAAATTAAATAAGTTTTTCTCTTTTCTACCCCATCTGTGAACACATATTAGTAACAGTTTGGCAGTTATGTAATTATTATTCGTCGTAATTGCATAAGGTAAATCAAAAACTGAAATATTATTTAAAGGACATCCGAGTTTACAGAAAAAATAAAACGAGATGGGAATTTTACATCTATAAATAATTTAACATTAATGAGTATATTACTGGATGCTTAAATAATATTTTATTTAAAAAGTATAGAATTACTTAAAAAAAAAGTTTAAGACGATGTAAATCTCCACTTTTCAGTTTTAAATAAATTTTTTCACATAAATATAGTTCATGAGAAGCTAAATACATATGTAACAGTCTTTACAAAGAAAAGAAATACAAATAGTTCTTTTTTAAAATAAAAATGACTTTTTAATAATTTGATCATGAACGAAACTGCAGAATGTAGTTCAGTAAGATGGCGTTAATGTGCAAAAATGACTTCTGACTTTTACTTATTGTTTATTAAATATTGCCATTGAAAAAATGAAGTGACAGTAAGGCAAACCAAAAGTTATTCTACAAAACATTAAAATCGTTGAGAACAGAGAAGACATATGATACAAACCGAATAAAGAATAAAAATGGAGACATAATCACAGAAGATAAGGAAATAATGAACAGATGGAAAGAGTATTTTCAAGAATTGTTAGGAGACGAGGGAGAAACAAAGGATAAAGACTTACGACATGATAGAATAGAACAATACAAAGAAGAAGGAAATATAACTTTAAATGAACTAAAAGATGTAATGCGAGAACTTAAAAACGGGAAGGCGACAGGTTATGATAAACTAACAATGGAAATGCTTAAAAACATGGAGCAGAGGATTGGAAATACTTTTGGAGATATATAATAGGGCATGCATTAAAGAACAAATTCCTAACGACTGAAGGAGAGCGTTAATAGTACAAAAAAAAGGAGACAAACAAGATTGCAATAACTACAGAGGTATAACTTTGTTAAGTACAGCCATGAAAATATATGAGAAGATTATTAACAAAAATAAAACCAATAGTAGAGAATACATTAGAAGAATCACAGAGTGGGTTTGAAAAGGCAGAAACATACAAGACCATATGTTCACAATAAAACAATTAATAGAAAAGTCATTACACAGGGTTCATAGCGGCGGCCGGGAAAACCGGGAATACCGGGAAAAGTCAGGGAATTTGTTATTCTTCATAAAAAACAGGGAATAGTCAGGGAATTTGAAAAATATTCATGAAAGTCAGGGAATTTAATGTTTGCAACTGGAAATTTTGTGAAAACCGGCTCTGGGTTCTTGAAAGAGAAAACTTTTTGAAACCTTTATAAGAGGTTGTTAGGGTATAAAAAAGATTAAGAAGTCCGGTCGAGAAAAAATTTAATGCATAAATACCAATTAGTATGTAAAAATGAACTACAAGTGATTTTTTTTATAAGTCAGGGAAAACCTGGAAAAGTCAGGGAATTCTTTATTACTTTTGAACTATGAACCCTGTTACAACAGAAAAAGGATCGAGATACCGAAATGAAACAAGACTTACATAATTAATGGAAAAATTATTGCTCTTTCGGGTTTTGAATCAAGTTTCATGTTAGACATACAGGGTAAAAAGTTATTAACTAAATTTGCTCTATGAGCAACGCTGAAATTGCAACATCTTATTCGTCGCTTAAAAAAATATAGTTTCACAAATTTTCAAGTTCCTAACCTACATATTTTCAGGATAATTGCAAAAAAGCATTTAAAATTTTAACATTCAACACCCTGTATTTCAGAAACTATCAACTTTCAGATAAGGCATGTTTGTGCCAATGGTTACCATTTCACGTGTAGTATCTTCAGCTTTCGATTTATATATAAATCGAATACGAATCAAATCGAATCGAAACCCTGTATATATAAATATTGCCATAACATCCTACCAAGTGTAATACCGACCTATATTTAGCACTTTAATTTGAACTAGAATAATAAGTTTTTATTTTAAAAAAAGTTACGTTTAATTTAGATATTTACAAATTCTTAGCAATTTAAAAAATGTGATAATCTGCATTCGTATATCTTGCACTTTTGTACAATAAACAGCCAAATTATGAAAGGAATTCAAGAAAACAGTAGTAATATTTTTTTGGAAAAGAGACACGTCAATTTTGAATGATGACTACAAACATATTGTCGTCACATTCAATTCTTAACAGTAATTTGTTTGTTAGTGATGAGTCATCAATTTTTTATTGTTAATTTGAAAGATCTATTAATTGTAAAAACAGTGCTCTTTAAGAAGCGAGAAAAGTGCCTGGGCAGGTAGAATTCCAATGCTGAATTCTTGAAAATTGTTGGTCACGTTTACAACCGCAGTAAAAATCCCAAAATTAGCCCATTTAGTGAAATGTTTTTATAGCCGTCTGATAAGAGATTAAACAACTGTGTTATGAGTTTTTTTATATTCAAATAACAGTGTATATAGGGACTGTTAATGGTTAATGAGTAATTAACGGGTTTACTGGGTTTTAACGGACAATTAACAGGTATGTAGGCTCTTAACAAGTATAGTCGTTACGATATCAGTTGGAACCACATAAAAACATTTAACTCATAAACTCTACAGAATCCATAGGCGTCCAGAAAAATTTTGCCCTGTTTCGTCTAAATATACTATATTATGAGCTACCTTCCTATTTAGTCGACGATATTCTCGAATTTTTGTAAATAATCTTCCCGAAGTGCAACTATACGTCGTGATTACATAATTACCATACGATTCTCAAGTTTTTTATGTTTAAAACTGCATTGTAATAAAACATGTCGTAACATATCTAAAGATTTATAATTATAATCAGGATAATCGCTCGTATTTTCTTTATACATATTATTAATTGTGCGCCGTATTACATCTCTGGTAAAATCGTCAATATTCTTTAATTTTGTATTTTTCCGTTTCCTCTTTGTACCGTGATTAATAACATCTTTAATTACACAATAATTTGTAGTTTTTCTGATATATTAGTTAATTCGCTAATCCGTTTCCTTATTTCTTTAACACATTGTTCACTATTTTCCCTTTTCAAATATTCATGTATATTTAAAATAATACGTTGACTTTGTACGTGTAAATCTTTGATTTTAAACTCTTGAGTTTGTTTCGACGCTTTCAGCAAAAATCGGCTCGACTATTTGCGAAGCGATGTAAACAGCGTTCGACACCAAACTAATAGGATACCGTGCAAAAAATTATTTAGGACCTAGTGAACCAATACAGGTTTGCTTTGACGACCAGCGTGCCGCCGTCGATATCTTCGGCATTAAGAAAGAGATAATTTAGTATTCCACCAATTTACATATTTGACCAAATTTAACATCGTCAAACGAGGGTTAAAACCAAAATCGCGACTCAAAGTGCCGTTAATTAATCTTATGTAACTTACAGTTCCGTAAACGACTGGGATAGTCGCGGCTTCCTCCAAACTCCATTTCTCAGGAACTTCCCACAGAAAGCCCGGGTCGGCTAGGACGGTGGTGGCCAAGCTTTTAGCTGCTACCATACCCATGACCCGTTTTCCTCTGGAATCGCGCCCTGAAAATTCCAATCCAAGAATGCAATCCTGTCCGGCAAGATCTCCGGGAAGCGCGTCTGGCGGGAGTTTTCCAGTGGCTAACATGATGTCGCGGAAGTTAAGAGGCGCGTAGTAAACGTGGCACAGTTCGGTGTTTGGAGCATCTCCCCTGCAATATAGAAAAATTAACACAAAGTTAACCAATGTCGGTAAATATAATTACTTGTAATATCCCAAAGGTCCTTCAATCCAATGGAGGCTGGATAGATCCCCCCGAGTCAGGGTGTTGATGTAGGCATGCTCGACTTGCAAATTTCCGCTGTCGTTAAACTGGTCTAGAAGCAGATGGCGGAAAGATCCCCAGACTTTCTTTTTAAAGACGTTGTGAACGAGATCCTTCCTAAGTTGACTCTCGTAAGCATTAATGGAAAACTTGGGTGCGTTACTGTCTTGGATAAAGAACGCTCTTATACCCGAACCACCGGGCTCTTGTTTTAAGCAGTTAACCATACCGACGAGACCTGTAAGTTCCTCGTTTTGAACGTATAAATAAATCTTCCTTCCGTCAGTTTCGGCCAACTTCATCAACTCCTTTAGGGGCCCAACCCAAGCGAAGTTCTTCTCTGTTATTTGTAATACGCTCGGATTCGAGGGTATAGGAACGGGTTGTCTCAAGAGAATGTACGTTTTTGTACTGGTTACTTGAGTACTTATTACTTCCAAGCCGGAAGACCCAAACTTGTTTGGTTCCACAGGACCTTTAGCTTCTTCTAGCAGTATAAACCCTCCGGTTTTAAGAGACGCTACGGCATTGTCTATAACAATCTTCTTATTGTACAGTAAAAGATCACTACCGACCACCAAGTGAAGGTCCTGACCGACAGGACCTGTCAGTATATCACGAACGGCATGTTTGATATCCACGGCTTCCAAAGCAGCAGTGTCGACTGGACCTTGTGTAACAACAGTAGATTCAACGGAAAGCATAGGTTCTTTTTCGAGTATTGACGTAATGGTTGGTGCCAGAACGGATTCAATGGGTCTGTCGTTCCCGATTTCTGCAACTTTAAGCTTCAAAGCCCCCGAGCTATTTTCTAATACAATTTGGAGGATAGCAGTCAGAGCATGAATTTTACTTTTCTCTGGATCTTCGGAAAGTGGCTGGTTATTTTGATAAGGCGTGAATTGATATTTTTCTAGTTTTGGCGGCGCTTGCGCTTGTTGACGACGAGGCGCTAAACTAGCTTTCATCCCTCGGAGCTCTATTCCTGCGGATTTAATAACACCTATGTTGCGGTACATGTGAACAGGAACAGCTGCAAAAAATTAAGACAATCTAAGTTAAACAATTATGACTAAGTAAATTTTCTAAAAAATCCAATCCAATGAAGTCATACAATGTTCCTCGATACCAGAAATCTAACTATGCAAAAGATATCTAACTGTAGACAAGATTCCCAACTGTTGATATTGCAGGAAACAACTTCTCCCCAAGCGTTGAATTAGACCAGCGGTTTCTACTAAACAACTGGTAATCTTGTCTGTGGGCATATGTTTACAATAGAGTAAAAATACAAGAGCAAATATAGTGGAGTAAAATAAGATTTTGACTTTGGAAAAATTTGCAGATCGGGTAACTTTTGAAGACACACTTGTGAGGGTGTTAGGAACAACATATAAAAAGTTAGCAACCGTAGAGTGTACGCTTGATTATTTATTTAACAAATTAGTTGAAAAATTCCATTGGTTATTGTATATCTTAACAAATTAATTTTTTTTAAACTAATTGTGCCAATCGAACGTACAGGAAATTTTACATGAAAAATGTATATAAAGTTATTTTCTAAAATGAAAACTGTGGGTTGTAGAATTTTTTTTAAATCGTACGAAAATGCAAAGCGTCGGCACTTGCGTGCAAGACTGGAGGAGAGCGCGTCTTCGCGCGCTATCCACTAAATTTGTTATAACTTTTGATCTATTTGATCAAATTAAATCCACAAAAATTTAAATGAAAGAGGAATCTTGTAGCTAACAAGTTATCATGATTTTAAAATCGAAAAAAATATTTACAGAAATAGTGTGTATATAAAGTTACGTAACGGTAGAATTTTCTACAAAATTAATTAAAGATCTGCCATTTATTTAATTTTTAAGATAAAAATCTAAAATTTTCAAAGATTACTCTTGAAATAGCATTTAAAATTGCGAGTGATATAAAAAAAATCTTAAAATTTTAATTTGAAAAATACAACGCTTGACATATTCAATAATTTTTAAAAAAAGGCAAATTTGATTTTTTAGGTCACGTTTCAAAGTCCGATAACTTTAGTTCAAAATATGATGTTGCAACTTTACAAGAGCATTTTTTGAAGCTTGAAAACTGTACTTTAAGATGGTCCATTTTGTTTTATTTAAAACGCTGAATTTCTAATTTAAAAAAAAATATTTTTCTAAAATGATGAAATTTGTTAAATAAACTTTAATAAAGTTAAAAAAAAAATCTTTTTGCTTGTTTAACCAATATATTTTCAAACTATGATCTTAAAAAAAGTATAATCAACGAAAAAAAAAATTGGTGTTACTATAATATTGTATAAAATACGAATTTTATTTATTCATGCTTTTACTGGATCCGACACTAAATCATGTTTTGGGAAAGCAAAGTGAAGTTTGCTAAAATGTGCGAGGGAAAGAGATATTTGCAAGAAACCATTGATATTTTTTCAGAAACTAAATGAAGACATTGATACTGCATTTCAAAAGGGTATATTACCAAGTGCAGGCTTGGCTTGACCAAAAAATTGCAAGCAGAATACTGGGGTTGGAAACTAGAGGATTCGGGTATGACTCTAACTTCTATGACTCAAGTGAACTTCTCAAAATGATTTTTTGCGAATGATAAAGTGGATGTGCTAATAATTGCGGTTGCCGGAAGGCGGGTCTACTTTGCACCATAGCATGCTCTAATTGTTCCGGAACTGATTGTCTCAATTACCAGGCATTTTCCGAAGAAGAACGAGATTCAGACCAATTGCCAGAACTTAACAATGATTCAAGAGCATGAAAATTTAATATTGTTATTTTTTTATATTTCTATTTTTAATATGCAAATACTTTTTCATAATTCATAAATTTGTTAATTAAGAATCCCATATATGGACTTTTTGCAGAACACAAATTTCTTTAAAATCTAACGAATTGATTTCATTTTATATTTGTTCAATGATCTGAAAAATCCTAAAAATATCAATATGAGTAAAATTGCTTTGAAAATGTAACTTTTAAATAAATTGTTTAAAAAAGTCGGCCATATTGGATCAGCCATTTTGAACTTTCATTTTCTGATATAATATTCTTGTTCAGAGACCTCAAACACCCCTATAATGTCAATTTAACTAAATTTACTTTGAAATTTGTAATTTTTAAATAAATTTTTAAAAAAAGTCGTCCATATTGGATCAGCCCGATCAGCCATTTTGAAATTTCATATTCTGATATAATATTCTTGTTCAGAGATCTCAAAAATCCCTATAATGTCAATTTAAGTAAATTTACTTCGAAATTTGTAATTTTTAAATAATTTTTTTAAAAAAGTCGGCCATATTGGATCAGCCATTTTGAAATTTCATATTCTGATATATTCTGGTTCAGAGATCTCAAAAACCCCTATAATGTCAATTTAACTAAATTTACTTTGAAATTTGTAATTTTAAAAAAATTTTTTAAAAAGTCGGCCATATTGGATCAACCATTATGAATTTTCATTTTCTGATATAATATTCTTCTTCAGTGACCTCAAAAACCCCTATGTCAATTTAACTAAATTTACTTTCAAATTTGAAATTTTTAAATAATTTTTTTAAAAGTCGGCCATATTGGATCAGCCATTTTGAATTTTTATTTTCTGATATAATATTCTTTCTCAGCGACTTCAAAAACCCCAGTAATATCAATTTGATTAAAATTGCTTTGAAAATCGTCATTTTTTAATAAATTGTTTAAAAAAGTCAGCCATATTGGATCAGCCATTTTGAATTTTTATTTTTTACCATTATATTCTTATTCAATGGCCTCGAAATCCCATATAATATTAATTAAATTAAAATTGGTTTGAAATTTTTCGATTTATTTAAAATAATCTTTGAAAAAGCATTTTCTTTTTTGTTTAATCAATTAAATAACAATTAGTGTACAAATATAAGTTTATAACTTTTTTCTATAAGCCACTTCAAGGCGATTGCAAAAGGTTTTATGAAAATCCAAGGCTCTGCTAATTATTCCGAAATAATGCATATTTTTAAGCTACCTTTACTCCATTAATAATGGAATATGTGTATTAAAAACAATTATGGCTACTTACTTGCACCCTCCTTAAGGCTCTGAATGTGACTTAAATGTTCCTTCGGATTTATCACTGCCCTCTGCAATCTTGTCGGCAGATAAAGCTCCCTTGTACTTTGTCCAAGGATGGAGAATTGCAACATAGTGTCAATGAAACTAATCCAGTTGTTTTCCCACTTTAAATGTCCACTAATGCCTCTGTTGTCTGATCCAGCTATACCACGGAATATACCTTCGTAATCATACCCTCGTAGACGTAGTTCTTTGTAAATATCCGCAGCATCTAGAGAGAGGACATCCTTTTCAGATGGAACTCGAGGCGTGGGAAGATTTAACACTTCCTTAGAAACATCTTCCGGTACAGATATTCTACCGGATACCGCGACAGAACCTCCTTCGCATAATTCAAATTCCCCACTTCCTTCAAATATGTTAATAAGAAACTTTACAGAACCTTCTTTCGGCATTATCGTAGCGCGATGGAACTGTACATCCTCAAGTATAACTGGCAATTGTTCAAAGTCCTCATTTCTTAGCTTAGCGAAAGTCTTCCAAACTAATGTCTATTAAATAAAGTTTAAATTATTTTTATTATTCGTATGTTACTACAAAAAAACTTACAAGATACCCGGTTGCTGGAAATAGGACACGACCATCAATGGCATGACCGGCTAAAAACTGGTCAGACTCTTTACTTAAGTCAATATCCACGACCAATTCTCCCGAACGAGATCCCTTCCCAGAAAAGTTTGCAACGGACCATTCGATGGAATGATCCCATTCAATCATTGAATTTATCATAGGAGTGCCTTTGCCCACCGGAAAACTGACCGGATGGAACAGATTTCCAAAGCTAGGTTGAGCCCCAGCATTGTATATCCTTTAAATTATAAAAAATTTTAAAATATTTGCTAATTTTGAATTTACCGCCTAATACATTACAAAAGAGAGCCATCTATTATCAGTTTTCTGAGCTTAGACATGTAGTTCCACTGCAGACCAATAGATGGCTCTGACAGTTGTGGACAATTATAGAGAAAGACACCTCTTATTTGATTTTTTATGGTTTTACCGATCATGAAAGAAATACTTACTTTCCAAGAGCCGATAACAGGAACTCAATGTTGTCAGGATGGCCACGTTTGACAAGACTAATATTGGTACTCTTAGGCCCTAAAGCTCTTTTGAGGATTGCTTGAAGAAGTCCTGTAGGCGCAATTTCGATGACGATTGCATTCTCTGGTATATGTTTCAAAGCTTCGTGGAACAGTACAGGTGACAACAGGTTGTTTACATGGTAGGCAGCTGAGCTGTGCTCGGCAAGCGCAGTGCCCCAAGCGGATTCGGGAATAGACGAGGAAATCCACTTAGGCGACCTAGGTTTGGGATTAGATATAATTTCTTCTAAAGCTTTACGTAGCCTAGGACCTGCATCGGCAATGTATTTACTGTGGAAAGCCGTACCGGAACTTTTTACAGCTTTGGCGAATATATTTTCTGACTGAAGCTGTTCGACAAACTTTTCAATTGATGCGGGGGGACCCGAAATGGTCACGCTGTCTTCGCTGTTATGACAAGCGGGGTAAATTTCAGGCGGGCACCTCTTTTTTACTTCGTCCCATGATAAACCAACTGCCGCCATTGCACCTGGAGCTAATTTGCTTTCTAGAATCGCACGACCTCTTGAGTATGCGGCTAGAACGGCTTGTTCACCAGTTAACGTTGCATCAGCATAGGCACACCCTGTAATAAGATTAAAATTATTCATGATTAGGTTCAACGTTGTACGATTTATTGATTACTTACCAACTTCTCCTACAGAATGACCTACGATTACATCTGGTTCAATTCCCACGGACTTCAATACATCTGTTAATGCAACTTGCATAGCAGCGATCGATATAAATGAGTTAAGAACATTATCAAAAGTACTGTCAGTGCCGTTGATGATTATATCTTCTAGATTTACACCTCGAGGTTTTAAAGCATCAGAACATTTCCTGATAGAATTTCTAAAAGCGTCTAATTGCATCAGATCTTTTGCCATTCCTGGCCATTGAGAACCCATCCCGGAGAATACAAAAGCAATAGGTCTCTTGTCTCCGGGAACCTGAGTTACTTCACGCACCGACGGGTCATTGAAAACTGCATAACCACGATACGCATGTCCTGGGATATTTTTGCTATGAATTTCGTCTATAAGGGCAAAAAATTCCTCGTCAGTTTTGTTTTGTTCGATTTTACTCAAAAAATTATTGACTGCCTCTTCAGTTCGTCCTGAAACTCCTACAACTCGAGGAATCGGACCGGTAGGCCATTGTATTTTAGGTTTGGGGTTAGATCTTAGTACAATATGGGCATTGGCTCCTCCAAAACCAAAAGAGTTAATACCAACTATTCCTCCGTTCCAGGGCTCGTTCTTGGAAACGACTTTGAGACGACCATCGTTTAACGCTGGGATATCTTGATTGGGTGATTCGAAATGGAGATTTTGCGGAATCATCCCTGCCTCCATTGCAATTACTATTTTAGCTAACGAACATAATCCAGAAGCTGGCTCTGAGTGTCCCATATTGCTTTTTACTGAACCAATCAGCAGAGGATCCGTACGATTTTTACAGAAGAAATCGGCAATCGAGTTTACTTCTTGTGGATCGCCTACCTTTGTACCAGTTCCGTGAGCTTCCACATAAGAAACGTCTTGAGGTTTAATACCAATTTCTTCATAAACTTCCCTAATTAGTTTGTTTTGCATGGCTCCAGAGGGGAATGTGATTCCTTGTTCTTTGTTTCCATCAGTATTAGTTCTAGCGCCTAATATAGTAGCGTAAATTCGCCGAGCTACACTTGCTTTTTGGAGGTACACCACCACAGCTGCCTCAGATCTAACGTATCCATTTCCGGAAGAGTCAAATGCCTTGCACATGCCTTGCGGACTAAGCATGCTAAGACGATGGAACTGTAACGATGATGTCGGTTTAAGAAGCAAGTTAACACCAGCCACTATGGCAGCATCGCACTGTCCCGTCTTTATGGCTGTTACCGCTTGTTGAAAGGCAAACAAACTACTTGAACAAGCAGTATCCACTGCATAACTTGGCCCATTAAAATCGAAAGTATAAGATATTCTGTTAGGAAACATAGCCCGGCAGCAGCCCGTCAGTCCGTATCCATTTACTTGGTCAGGATCCTGTGTCCAAAATTCTGACGATTCACTGTCTGATACTCCTACGAATACTCCAGTCCTGGAGCCCTTTGCGGCGCTCGGATTTACCCCCGCGTCAACCAGAGCTTCATGTGTAAGTTCTAAAAGCATTCGTAGTTGTGGATCCATCACGTGTGCTTGCTTGGCGTGCACTCCGAAAAATGTAGCGTCGAAATACTGTAAGTCTTTTATTTTTCCAGTACGTGTAGGTAGTCCATATAAACCGGAAGGCCATCGTCTTTCGTCGTCCGTCACCAGGTCAACACCATCGAAGAGTTGTTGCTTGAATTCTTCGATGGAGTTACTCTCTGGAAGACGGCCAGATATTCCACTGATTACGATGTCATCGCTGAACTCACTTCCGATAAGGCCGTTTGTTGTTTCTGGAGCTCTGGCAGGCATTTTGTTCTCTATAGTCTAGTCCTGCAAGTAAATAATATTTTTATTGATATGATATGTGCATGGTATAGAAGAAGTCTTAATATTTTATTAATTGAGCTAAAATGGGTCCTAATATGTTATTCCCATCAACTTTAGAAATATTTGAACTGGATAAATAAATTAAGTATATAAAGCTATTTCAAATCAAAAGTATTTCTTTTGTATTTTTGACACATGCCATATTTTTAAATATTGTTTATAACAAAATATGGTCCGTCATTATCTGATTACATTGGATAATGTATTGTTGAATTAATGAGTATTGTTGATATTAGACTAATTTGTGTTGTACAAAGGTAGAAATATTTTTTTCTTTAAACTTAGGTTCTACTAAGTGTTTTACCTACTTGAATTTTCCAAAAATTATGTACATAATAATCATTCAAAATTAAAAACATGCAATATAATAGACACCTAGATTATTTTTATTTCTACTATAGATAATTACTAAGTCTGCTCATGATGTCCGGTCAATAATCGTGAAACATACATACGTCAAACTTGCTTAAAGTGTTGGTAGCGTTATTTGGGGAAATTTGTTTTCTTTGATGTTTTTATTTACCATCCTTTGAGCGAACTAGCACATACCGAATAATATTCGCTTGTTGTATAGTCCAAGTTTGGTGTGCACTTTGTATAGCTTTGGCAAATATTTGGCAAATGAAAACATAATTTCAAATATATCTATATGCAAATGTAAATATTCCCGAATAGTGTGGGATGGTACGTTTAATCAATCATGCTGGGATCATTAGCGTGCAGTTGGTTAAGTGGTGTTAATAATGGTGTAGGATACAATTTGACTCATGTTACTCATACTTGGCTATAATCGTAATATGTCTGGGCTTTTAATGAAGGTAGGTACTTGGGTAAATCATTTTTTTCTTTATTTCAGACAATTGACAATTATATTAATTATTAATAGCTATGGAGTTATTTCCTTAGCATATCTACCTGGATATTTTGTATCAAAGAACTTATACAGATTTTTTTAAGGTTTACATCATAATTTCAGGAGGTTGCTTCTTAGATCATTTTAGTCCAAAAAGCTTTAATATATTAAGAGTATGAAGTCACTGGTTCTTGAGATACATGGTGACGAAGCTTTTATAAAAAAAAAAAAGTATCATACAAAGAGGACACTGGGAATCATAGAATGTTGATACCATCGAATATCTTGAGAATTGGACAAGTACATTTAATAATTTCTTAAGAAAGAAAGGCATTTTTTACTTAATTGGAAAGGACAGGTTATTTTCCAGTTATTCTTTTTTTTAAGACGATATAAGCATAAATTAAAATTAAAAATGTTTCTAAAACCACAAAAAAATGTTTTTTTTTGTTTGAAATACAATTTTAAATACATCAAAAGTTTAAAAGAAATGATTCTTGTAGTATTTAAAACATTTTTTTTAATTTGGGAGTAATGATTTTCGGTCGACATATTTATAAATACATGTTACATTCAGTGAACTTTCAATTTCTATGATTCCAAGTTTCAGCTTCATAGAAACTTGAAAAAATATGAAAAGTTTTTTAAACTTCAACACCTTGTATCTTATCTGTATACCTTTGAATTTTGGTACATAGAAACCTTTTTGGGGACTTTTCGTTCTAAAATGGTCCAAGGAGCAGCCTCATCCTGAATTTGCGACACAGACTTGAAAACCATCCTGTATAACATTATCAGCTAAAATTTTTTTCTGCAGGGTATAGTGTGAGACAGTTTAAAGCTGACAATACATTCAGAATAAGGAAAACAGACATATACATTTCTTGAACTTTACACACTTGTTAAATACATAGAAAATTGTGTATGATACCTAGTTTTTTTCAAATAATTTGAAAACTAGTTTTCTTAGGAACTTCAAATTTGGTACACTTATTTTCTTATATAAGCTCAACGTAAATAAAAAATTTGGTGATGATACACATACAGGATGTTCTCTTTCTAGTGCCTGTGCGCCACTGGTTATTTCGTAATTTTTTTGTGTGTACGCCTGTGATGAGCATTTATATTTTTAAGAGTAAGCACTATTTTAGAAGATTTTTTTGCTCTTACAAAATTTTGATATCGTTTATAGATTTCAAGTAAAATTGGCATTTTTATACATTAAATATAGGCAAATATTCCGATTTGTAAAAAATAATTTATAACTGCAGCCTCAAAGCAGGTAATAATAATGAAAAAATGTCACATTAAAAAAAAATAACTATACATTTTTAGTCTTAGTATTATCAATCAATAATATGAAAATCAACATTAATATTTTAAATAAACAATATCAACTAATAATGTAAGAAAGTCAACATTAACATTTTAAATAAACCTAAATTGGTCTTTGTAATCACATTAAAATAATATTACAGTAAATGCTCAAAGTGACTTCCTTGTTCTTAAACACAAGTAATAGTTCTTCGAAAATTAAATTGAATTTTATCCAATAATTATGCATTACCTCTCATAACATTAATTTCATGTTGTATTCTTTCCCATGATTTGTTTCCTATATTTACTGAAAAGTTATAAACTGTGGTCCTCAACGCTTTTCAAAGGAAATAATTACATGGGTTTAGATCCGGGGATCGAGGTGGCCATTTTAAAGGGGAATTATTTCCTCTACCTATCCACCTGTTAGGAAAGTAACATGTTATAACTGGTCTTTTAATACTCTATTAACGAAACTTTTTGAAAGCCAATCTCCGACGCTAAACGCCTTGTATTTACTTGAGGAATTCCGGCCGTACGTTATCCAGGATTTAATGTTACAGGTAAAAAACGTCTTGTTTCGCGAAGGCGTCTTTCCGCATTAGCAAATGTTTTGTAATTTGGAATTCTTCGATTAGGAAATCTTTCAGCATATGGGTCAAAATCATGAAGGTGGAAAATTTCATTGCCCATATTATTAAAAGTTGAACGTTGTTTTACAATGGATTTTTTACGTTCAAATGTTGCATTGTCATCATTTATTAGTTTATAACCACACAGCGCACAAAATGATATATTTTCCAATTTATCACCAAATGTAATGGATAAACGTGCGAGCAAGTCATTTCGGGAACGTTCTTTAAAACTTTAAAAATAATACTAGACGTAGTCGAAAAGTAGTTTCATTCCAATAATTTAGTTAAAATTAACAAGAGTTGTTAAATATTCATGAGAAAAATCACCTAATGTATTTAAATGTAATATTTGTGGTGCATTTTTGTTGCTCATTTCACTAACACATGAATTTCATATGGGAAATTTAATTTATTGTTATGATTCCAAGTTTTAAATTACTTATTTCATTAATTTGGTATTTGGCTTTAGTGGCACATTCATTCAATGTTAAATTAATCTATAAAAAATGTAATGTATTGTCATTAACTATATATTTATTAGCGTTCCCGGAAATGATCGAGATGTTACGGAAATGACTGTGGTGTTCCCGAAATGATGGCAGTGTTAATTGTGCATTTTTATATTAAAATGATACACCTATTTACTAATCAAATTAGACTTTATTTCTTGCAAAATAACAATTAATAAGGTTTTCTAGTGTAATTATCTTTGTTTCTAAGAGATCAACTGTTGTTTTATACGTAGGAACTTTATAAATTGCCATTTAAACTTATAAAAAATATTAGACCTTACATAATAGTGTAACACTTTTTAATAGTACCTACTAACATAGTGACATAAATAAATTCTGAAAAAAAAATAAACAAATCAGTAGTATGTAACAAAAAAACTCAATTACTTTTCAAATATTTCGACAACAGTGAAAAAATATCGGCGACTTCCTTTGATTTTCAATTAGTTAGGTTCAGGAAGAATTTTTACTATTTGTTCGAAGGAAACATATGAAACGTCTTTATGATCAACCACAAACGTTTTAGCGTCAGCATCTTGGGATTTTAAGAGAGTAACCTTCACTTCGCCATCTTCCTCAACTATTGTGTCGGCCATGGCAGCATATCTGTATTTGTTTTTGTTTTCAGTTGGTACATCAATAAGCGAAAAGGTTCCAGGATGTATTAAGTTTGGATGTACATTCTCTTTGTCAAGATTATGGGATATACTGGTAGTAGCTCCAGATTTAATATTATTTTGACATTTCTGCAGACGTGCAGATAATGTCTGTAAATCTTCGTCATCAGAAGAGCTTGATCCATACAATGCCTGGCAAACATTTGTTGTGAAGGTAGTCTTTGATTTCAAAAGTTCATTTGGTACTTCTTCATTGTCTTCCAAACATTCAGTAGATGCCACCGACTTTGTCTCAAATTCATTATGATCCATTCTTAAAGATTTCAACCATACAATAATTTCACAACACAGGCAGTTGCTTTTTTCCACGTGATTTTAGTAATATTCATGAATATATCATATCAACATCCTTCGGAATTAACATTTTCATTGATTCAATGTCACAACTGGAAATTTGAAGTTGAATTTGAGAACTGGTTAACAAAATATTCAGCAGTTTTAATATCTCTGCCCATCAAAACTTGTTTTTCAGCCGTGCGTTTGACCACTCCACCCATTCCGTCCATTGGCATTTTTCCATGGCCCGGATCGCTAAAAGTCCAGGTAGCTGTCGATATTTGGATTTGATTGATCAGTGTCTTCAGCCATAAGTGAATGTTCTTTTGATTACGGATTGACTGGTAGGTCCATCAGAAAACATGTACAATGTATCAAAATACGGCCTATTGATTAATATTTTCTGTAGAACAGGCTTTACATGAGCCCAAACGGCATGACTTGATGGTCAAGGTTATCACTTACAGTGGCAAACTAGTGTGTTGTATCATCATTGTCATCTTTTATATCATAAAAATTATTTGGGTAGAATTCTGACTTGGAATAAAAAGTAGATTTACAGTAATTTCGAGAACACGTACATCATTTCGGGAATGCCAGTCATAGTCCGAGTCCGAGAAAGAATGATATTCCCGCCATTATTGTCTTTGATTTTTTTTGTCACAATGTCAAACGAAATATTTTTTAGGTTATGTTGTAGTCGCCTCGACTGTTTATCATAACATTGATACTAATATATTAATTTTAACCTAACACATACTACAACAGCGTTCTCGTAATGATGCTGAATTGATGTACGCAATTCATATATCAAATAGAAACTTACTTACCACTTTAATTTAATTATTAATCCACACTAACAATTAAACGCCGTCAACCCGCTCACGAACACTTCGTAAACAGAACCATAGATAATAGATGAACAGAACACCGATAGCAGCGCCATCTGGCACTGAAAAACATTTTGATATTTTATGGTTGCGAATTGCGATCACGAAATAACAACTTTTACCCCGGACAACTTTTTAATTAAATAGAAATAACGATTTTTTCCAATTTGTTGTAAAGCATGTTAAGAATCCTTCAAGCAAACTATGTCTAAGTAGTGTTCAGAATATAGTTACTTAAATTCAATTGATTTTAATGTGTTTTTTAGTCACATGAATTTCCTTAATGAATTATGGAAACGTTCCCGAAATGATTTTTTGGGTATGTTAGTTGGAACAAAATTAAACTAAGAACATATTGAATTAAAGTTAAAAATAATAATAATAAAATTAATTAAAACGTGAAGATGACTATCGATTATAATATTCGATAAACGAGAAGAAGCTTTAGTTAAGAAAATTCTCTCCAACTCAAATTCTACACCTCCATGATTTTGACCCATATGTTCAAACAGTAGCACAACAATTTCCTTCACTATAACCTAAATCTAATAACATATCAGTTTCAGCAAAAGTAAGTGGTCAAGCGTTGTCCATCCTTTTCAGGGACACCCCGTATGTAGTTTATATGGATTTTCTTGTTCTATCATTGTCTTATTAAAAGTGCGATTTCTTGTCTCTAAAACACCTTAAGAAAATTCAGGTAGTATGAAGTATGTACATCTGCACTATACCTGTGACCTGTACCCTCCAGGCACATATCTAACCTCCAGTAAACATTTTAGTGGTTAATTTTGTTTGCTGTAACTTATGTTTTTACTATACTTTATTGCTTAACGATTCTAACATAAACAAGAATTTGAGTAATATATTTGTTTTCATACGTATATGTACGTATGTTACTACATGTGTCGCGATGTTATGTTTTCCAGAATGTTTTTAACAAAGGTTAAATGGACAACCTCTCATGCAAAATGTTATTTCCTTCATAAATAAATTGAGATAAATTTTTACACAATAGATATAATTATTTAACAAAAGGCCTTATATGATAAAACGTCATGCTTCATTGAGATTGGGGTGCTCGACTCTTATGCTATAGAGTTCTGTGTTTCAACCTTTAAAGCTTTACTTTTATTATCAGCTTTTTCAGTGCCCACATCACGTGCAATTTTAATTATCAAAGTTGAAGATGATTTTAAAAACTACGAGTCCACGTTTCTCAGGCGAAATTATCTAAATAATTACATATATGTAGGTAGGATGATTAATAATTAAGTTCGTACATTAGATATTATATAAAATACCTAGCAGATAAGAAACAGACGTTGCGTCGATGAATCAATTAAGAGATCAATGACAAGGTCAGTTTATATGCATACATACATACAAGGTGGTCAATATATCTGATATCTGAGGAAATACGTTTTTCACATAAATAACTGAAGATAATTTATTTCTGAGAACGATGTTATATTTTCATAATTTTCAGTGACTGTCATTCTGTAAAAAATAGTTATACAGGGTGTCGCAAAAGTGAGCGTAAAAAAATTTGTGGATAATAAGACATGTACCAAATTGAGTTTTTGAGATATAGGGCGTCAGATGATTTTTTTAAATCAAATTTTAACATATATGTTGTAATAGAATGAGTCGAGCCAAAGATTTTTAAAATATCAAAGGGAAAGGTAAATTTTTCGTAAATATTGACTTTAAAGAAAAAAAATTATAAGTTGAATAAGTGTGATCAATAGAAGTAGTCAATAGTGAAAATTGAGAAAGCAAAGACTAAATAAATAAAATTAGTACATGATCAATTAAAATTTTTATAAAAAAAGGAATTACAAACAAAATTTAAAGAAGTATAATATAATAAAGTATATTCGAAATTAAAAAAATGTAATGATTTAATATTGAAATCCAAATATAATTGGATATTGTTATTTAATTAAGTTGGAGTAGGACGTGGCGTAGGTAGAGTTTAAAAAAATTTTATTGATCGAATGTTGGTAAAATTAAAAAAAAATAAAATTAAGTGTTTGATATTCATATTATTTTATTTAATTGGATATACATATAGTGAATTCAAGTCATTAAATAAATTAGAATTTTTTTACAAGAAATAGAATACCTAGTCAATTAAAATTCAAATATAATTTTTTTGAGCCTTTGCCTTCTCAAAATTTGATATCTAAATTCATTAATCAGTGTAATATTTTAAAATTAGTTTACTAATCTTGTCAGAACCTTACCCTGAGGTGAGACTACTCATGTTAGATTAAAATTTGATAATATTTTAAATTAATTTGTTTTAAAACAAAAGCTTTCTTTAAACATAGTGAACAAAAAAAAATTTGAATTACAGTACGATTATATGTTCATGTGAGCTGGCGTCCAGGCAAGAAAGAAGGATGTAAAATCCAAAGAAGTTAAGCAGAATAAGAAATTAAGGTAAGAAAAATTTCAATATCTCAAGGAAATATTACAATGTAATTTAAAAAACAGTACATTCTATTTAAATTTTGTACAGGTAAGTTTTCGAGGGTACTTTAAACGTCATTGTTCTTAGTTTTTGACCATCCGATAGAGGGCGCTAGTTACTAAGAACAGTTTTTGACCATTCGGTAGAGGGAGTTAGTTACTATTTCTCTCACAATCAGTGAAATTTTACGACTTATGTTGAGGTTAGGATTTTTATCGTGTGTGCGTCTTGTATATACTGCAAAATTTCACTTACACAAAAAAGAAGGTACTATTTTCTTAAATCGCTGAAAACGCCCCCTTTTTGAAAAAAAAAACAACGCAATTGACTATTCCAAAGTCAACCAGAATCTTTAATATACAGATTATCTGCAAATGAATGGATGATACCTACCATTTTAATCGCTTCTATATTATTTTAATTAGAAACGAAGTTAAAATGTATTTTAAAGTCAAAATGTTGAATTTTTTTATTCATCTAGAGTGACTGGAAAATATCCAAATCACTTGATTTTACACAAAAAATTATTAGGAAAATTAATTTTTAAGCAACGAAAATTTTACTTTTTGCGGTTATTAAAAGGCTGCTGAAGTCAATAAGTTTGTTAAATTAAGTGTTTTGACGAATCTATCTATTGACAAAGGACGACTGTAGCCTAGCCCCAACATTCATGTTATTGATGTGAAAAGTAGACATAGCTGAACGCGGTTAGTACCTGGATGGTTGACCATCCAAGGAAGGCTCGCGATGCTCGTCTACCTTCTACGTTGAAGAATTTACAGAAACTATACTTTAGGCGAGGTTGTATAGAATGACGTACCATCTCTTGGAAAGGACTCTGAAGGTTCCTTGGCTAAGCAGTGTTGGGCAAGTAAAAGATCCCTTTACGATAAGGTGGATGGTGGATGGACAAAATTTCCGTATTGAAGGTTGCTCGTCTCAAAGCGTCAATGTTTAGCAACAATAGTAGAAACAGACCGACGTAAAATAACCAAAAAGGAAAATAGATATAGTTCCTTTTATAGATTTATTAAATTGAAATCACAGAAAACTAACAAATATAGGCTAATAAATATTTTGACATTAATGAAATGAATCTTATTAAATTTCATTAAACTGTCATAGAAAAGGTTTCAAATGTAATTTTGGAGCAAGACAAGCAAATAAGTGTAGTATATTACACTTAAATGCTAAGTCACCCTAAGACTTGGGCCATTCGCCTGTCAGTTACAGTTAAAGTACTAATTTAATCATAATGAATTTCTGATATCGATTTTGTCATCGGAATTTATTTGAAGGCTTACGCGAAATAGGAAACACATTTAAAAGTTAATTTTTTCTTCATTTCATATTTTTATACTGCGATGGATTCTTCCAACGACGTGTGATATACAGAATATCCAATGAATTAAACTTCTTGATTGATGATGATACATTGCAATAGTTGTGAGTAGTGAAACCCTGTAAGTATATAATAATAGATAACGTAGTTACTCGAGTGGTTGCAATTACTTTTATTTAATAATCTGATCCGTAGACACTTAGCAATAACTTAGGTGCATTACTGCGGTTATCGCATTACCTAGATATGGTCCAATGTTTTATCATTTTATTGCATGCGCCATTTTCGGTGCATGCAATAAAAATTTTTGGAAAACCTTTAGTAACAAGTTAGATCTGAAATGACTGGAAAAAACAATAACTGGGAATGAAAATTTCTATGTCTACCCCTGGAATTACACCTCTTTCGAAATTGAACCATTTCCGAACACATTTATAGAGACTATTTTTGTGGATTTGTTAAAGAATATTTCATTAAAGTATAGTTATATTAGTTACAACCTGTATAGTGATGTTTCTGATAGGAAAATTAATTTTGAATGTTTTATTTTTTTAAGGACAAAAGTTAAAAAAGTATTTTCGATATCTTTGTAGTTTTTATTCTTGCTTTTATATAGATTTACATTCTCAAGATTTTATTTCCTTGTTTTCTGTGACTAAAAAGAATATGAATATAAATTGTAAGAAAAAATGTCAATACCAACAAGTTTTTTTTTAATATTAATATATTTAAAAAACAATTGTTTTCAAGTTGGTATTTTATTTCCTACAATCTTATAATAAAAAATAATACTGATGAAAATTTTGTGGTTCAAAATGATAACACTCGAATAGAGCAGGTCTTACAAAAGTTATATTTCCTTCCAAATCGCACAAACTAACAAAGATGTTTTCGATTTCTATCCAGAAAATTATTATATTACTTTGCTCTAGTTTAACATTTCTACCTTTTATGGTTTCAGAGCAACACTATTGCAACAAATTTAAAACATCTACTCGTATCTACTTTTAAAATCTGGATTACCAAAGATAAAACCAAAAAGGAATTTTTATTAAATTATTTATTTAATTAAAACAGGACTTTTCAAAAGTTGGTATTTCTAGTGAGCCCATCTATTGGCATGCGTCGAAAAGGTAGATCATTCACTGACGTACTGACAAAATTTCATGACATTTCGACGAACAGAAGCGGAGTTATTGCGTCTGGAATGACGGTATGTTTGTATCATCGGTACAAGAATGAGCATCGAACAAACAGCTAATATTAAGTTTTGTTTTAAACTTGTAAAATTTATCGTGAGGACATAAATGATGAGGCAACCGAAATCCGTGATCACCGCAGATTCCATCAAAATTCTGCGTGAATTCATCAAACATCATCAAAAATCTTCATTGAAATTTATAGAATTGGAATTGGGCATCTCAAAAACATCAGTTTATCACATTTTGGTCGAACATTTTGGCTGCCGAAAAGTGTATCCACGGTTTGTTCTGCATAAGTTGTCTGACGACCAACAATTGCTCAGTATTCAACATTCGAAGGACACCATCGAGGCCAAAAAAGGACAAAAACTTCCAAACATTGTGACTGGTGATGAAATGTGGTGTTTTCAATACGATCCAGAAACAACTTTTATAGCTGTTTTACATTGACAATTTATTGATGAATTAATTCATGAAGTCGCTTCATCAAGAAATTGGACAAGTGTAATGCACCAAATCTGCTGTCAAATAACTTGATGAATTTATTCATCAAGTTCTTGATGAATCAGAGCATGTTCTAATTTTCGTCAATTTCTTTGTGATGTTCGGAAGTACCAACCCAACAGATTTCCAGCCTCAGATCAGTAACAAGGTTATGTTATTTAAATATGTAAATAATTGTGTGGCGTGGTGCTAGTTTTGCATTGTTTTTACTGATTTGTTACTTACAAAAACTAATATTTATATAATATGTGTCAGAACGGTACCGCTGTTGTATTACTACAATTATGAGTGGAAAGGTGACATTTTTGAAATTTATTTGCTTCTTTGATTCATTGGTAGAACTGATTCATACGTCAAAAAACTTGACAAAGTCTGTAGCAATGTAAAACCACACTGTTTACCAATAAATTCATGAATTAATTGATGAAGAACTTCGTCAATTTATTCATCAATAAATTGTCAATGTAAAACAGCTATTAGTCATTCGACATGCTCTTAGACCCTGTAACTCGCTATATTGAGTAGGAAAGGGGCTATTTTGAATAAAATAAATCGGTCTTGCCAAAAATTGTTCTGATTTTTAAAAAAGTCCAGTTTACTTAACGTACCTTATATATCGGTCATCAAGTCATATTGTCTAAATAACAAAGTCTCTATGCTATAAAGTATGTCAAACTGACACAAAATGAAATAGAACTTTATGTTTATGTAACATTATTAATTGTTTATTTTGATAAGTTGTTGTATTTTATTTCAAGGAAAATTTCGTAGTAGTAACAATAACCGTCATTTTATACGTAATATTTGACGATATATACAGGCTTGTTTTCTGCCACTAACCTTAATCAGTTTTTTTAAATGGATAAGTATGTATTTCTTCTATTATTGAATGTATGTCACAAAATTGTTAATTAAAATTTCTAATTCTCATTTATTTAATAAAAGGTTGCTTGTTATTGAAATTTTACACGTGAGAACTACCATGCAATTATGTGTTGTAGTTTTATTACTGCGAATTTAAATCACACATTTAAGTTTATGTTACATGCTTTACAAACTATTTCCATTTTAACTATTACATTTTCATGTTAATAATGTAATAATCTTTTAGTTAATGGCGTCTGCTAATAGAATTTATAAATTTTATATACAATATTTCTCGTCGTCGAAATTAAGTCGATCTTAATCATTGGTCGATCTTAATCATTGGACCGAATAATTTCTGTTTGTTAAAATCGACGTCTTCAAAACTTTCTATTCACTTCCAAACTATTACTATTTTTATAGTTCAATCTTCATTCTCTCTAAGCAATGTATCGAAATTTAACATGAATTTGCGAATTTTTGTTTGCAGAAAAAATCATTAATCTAATTAAATTAATAAGTAGGCACAAACCTACTTATCACATTCCTATATGATTAATAGTCGTACTACACATACCTACATATTACGCATTCGTCTGTTTTGTTTACATTTGTGTAATCATTATCAATTAAACTTTTAATATAATGGTAATTTTATGCGAATAAACATTATTACAAATTGTTTACAGGTGTAGGAATTTTCATTGAATACATTAAAAAATTAGGCTATATAAACAAACTAATCAGGTAGTTTGTTAGTTATAGTAATAGCTAAACAAAGATTACGATTAGTTTTGTTTACGATTGTTTGAGTTGGACACAAACATGTTTTTTGTTTTGTTTTGAGAATTACACTACCTGTAATTGTAACTTTATTGGACCATAATCATTTGAGAGGTATGTATGTACCTATACTATTAAAAGAAATTAAAGAAAATTAGTTCAAAATGAATACCTACAGTAAAATGATGTAGTTATACAAAATTGAAAAAGTTAAGAAGCCCGTACTATTTTCTCTATGGAAACTAACGAAAAAAATTGGGAGGTGGAAGCAAGCACGCCCTGTTGTTACGTCCCTGACTTATGCATAAATGAACTTTACATACGTTCTGAGAATATCAAAATATTTTATAATGTAGATTTCGTTGCTATGAATCACGCTAGCGTTAATGAAAATTTATTACTGTTATCATAAAGCAAATGCTAAACATTATATGACCTACTTTTTAGCCTGATATTAAAAATCACCTAATACCTATTTAAGTTATTATTTAATAAAATAGTCAAATACTTACCTAACCATTAAAATTAATAACTGAATAAATGACAATAATTATGATGTTAATACATATAATGATAATTTTGTAATTTTACATATAAATTTTTGTTTAACTTAGGTACAAAAACAGAAAAGTTACAGATACATACTTGGACCAGCCTCTAATTTGGTTTATTTAAAAAATTGTCAAACCACAGTATGTGGTCATTTGGGCTTTTTAACAAAATTGATTTTTTAACCCTAATCCCTAACTAATTAGGTGTGCGTGTAATAAAACCAACTTACGTCTTATATGTAAGTATTCCTTTAAATTCTAGGTAATATCACAAAATAACGTAGCACAGCACCAAATTTATAATATAAATAATTAATAAATAATTTCGCGCGTATGCTCCAGACACACTCGCGGACTGGTCGGTACGAATTTGCGCTTGGCATTTATGTGCTACGGGATGTGGCCCTATGTCAGACCACGCGCTTCAACCAATAGGCTCTCGGCGTGGCTTACTCGTGGCTCGTGAATGCCACTGAAATTTTCTTAGCTGGTCGTGGTCGGTCGATAAAGAGCATCTCTTGTTGTAGTTCAGGGAGACATTACCTAGACTCATAAAACAAAGTAACGCCGGTGGGCCGTCGACCTTGCAGAATTTTATACACTATCTTTTGCATTTGTTATTGTTAACTGTTCGACTGCAAACCATGTGGGATCCACGCCGATGGTTTACACGCGGTGTCGTGTGATATGAATATTTTTTAAATTTATTTGCAACTAGGGTTGTTGACCAAATTTCATGATAGACTGCTGTCACTACTCACTAGTATCACTTTTGTTTAAAAAACAGGAAACAGGGCACCAGGATTTGACAAACAATTTGGACATTTTCTTCTTCAAAATTATGCAATAGGATCGCTACTAGCTTCTTGTTCAATTGTCCCTTATGACGTCAGACTAGTTTTTAAGTAACGCAAAAATTCATAAATGATTTCTACCACTAATTTGTCATATATTTAAAATTTTACTGTACAAGCAGGTTCTTTTATATAAAATCTTTGTATCAACAACAATTTGTATAGGGTTTGTTTTTATAGTCAACAACCCTAATCCATTTTTTTAATCCCTATATCTATAAAATGTAGGTATAAAAATCATTTTCCACAGTCCATAGTTTTGTTTTCGGTATGTGCGTTTTTTCTTGGAGTGATTATACTTCCGCAGAGGCTGCTTGGGTTTTGCACTCAAATCACAAAAGTACTAAATCGGAAAATTTTTATCATTTTTGTATTTTTTATGACCTGTACGTACTCGCACCCTTTGGCAAATTTTCTATGAACGCCCATGAATTCTTGGAATATCTACAGTTGTAGGTATATTCACATTGGGCGAGTACGTTTATAAAGAAAATATAGATAAAAAATTAGGTGTAAACTTGAAATAATCCAAAATATGTAGGTACTTGAATCATTTCAGGAAATGGTTTAGATAACGAAAACAGATAAAAAAATTTATGTACAGGGAGCGGCAAATTTGATGCTTTTAGTGTTTTATTTTTATTTGAGCTCGAGTTTCGAGAAAAGTTGAATGAAGAAAACTTCATCTCGACGTCTAGATTCGTTTAAGGGATACAGGGTGTTTTTAAATTTTGGTAGTTTCCTTTGATGCTCTGTAACTTTTCTGTTTGTGAAACTTTTTTATTTTTGTAGGAAGGATTTCCTGTAAATTTTTTACGTAGATTCTAGTGGCATACGAGGAATTTTTCCATAATTTTCGTTTTTTTACTTATAAAACAACTTGTTTTTATACATTTTCCAATGTTTGAAACCTGCATATATATGCGGTGAAATATTATAATATTTCATTTCAATTATAGTCCACGGGCCCAGACACTTTTTTGTATTAATAACAAGCTGAATTTTGGGGAACAGCTTCGTTTTGACGAGACGCCCAACTTTTCCCTCTAAGAAAATTCTCGAAAATGGTAGCTAATAAAGGGCGGGAGCGTCAAACATGTCGATTTGGTGTTAAGCAAACTACTCTTATCGAGCCAGGTCAAGCCAAACCGATGAATTTTTGATATTGAATAATGAATATTTTATTATAATATATTTTAAATTTTTGGCCTAATAACTTAAAGAGCAGAGTAATTTTC
The DNA here is from genome assembly GCF_000390285.2 of Anoplophora glabripennis. NCBI lineage: Eukaryota > Metazoa > Arthropoda > Insecta > Coleoptera > Cerambycidae > Anoplophora > Anoplophora glabripennis. Next base: position 86,229 of record NW_019417126.1, read on the forward strand.
ACACTCAATTTACTCGAAAACCATTTGAAATATCCATTTGGACAAAGATAATATTTTTTACGTAAAATTGTTAAGATTTTATAAATCTGTAGAGAAAATTGTAAAGAAATTGAAATATTCTATTCCATTGTAGTCGAAGAAAACGGTTAGAAGGACCTTCATGCACATTTGATCATATTTCGCTTCTTCTTCTTAGTCTTCCTGAAAACATTTGTATCATTGACATGCTTGTGTCTGTGACATAGTATCGTCGCCAAAGGCATTCCTTAACATGTTGAACCTTTCGCTGCACTTAATTCCATTTTTAACACCAAATTTCAGACACTAGCATTGCGAGATTCGTAACAGGGTGGGTATATGGAGCTTGTCCAGACACAATGTGTCACTCACTCACTCACTTTTTCATGTCATGAAGAACGGAGTGAGGAAAAGGAAGTAAGATTGTTACGTTTGTTACTAGTTTTCCCACTGTGTGAAACCTATTCTCTTTATATTTAAATGTTTTACTAACTTTTCCACACTGTGAAATTGACGTTGTTTAGAATGAATTTTTTCTGGTTATATTATGTACTTGTAGTATGTAACTATAAAAGATGTAAAATTTAGAAGTATTGCCAAAAAGGTAAGTAAATATTAAATTGAGCAAGGTCTATTAAATATACAGAAAAGATTTATGTTTCGTTTATACAGAAATGAAAAATATAAATTTATGTCTACTTCCAGCGCTACGTTCTTTATATGTATTTAACTACTTAATACTAAATAATTTATATATTTATTATTTTTTATAATTACAATAATTACATACAGCATAAATGGTCATTTAGACTACAGTAAAGTGATTTATGAATAACTGTCACTTTGAAGTTATTGCTGTTTTTATAAGCCACATTTTGTTTTGTTGACATTTTACCAATTTTATTTATAATTGCAGGTAGATATGGAAAAAATTTGAACAATACTTCCAGATGTGATCAAAAAGATTAAATAGGATGTTTTCAAAATAAGTAACAGAAATGGTACCGGTGAATCTACAGTTAAAAAGAACACGTGTTACATAAAAATGACCTTAGTAAAATGTTCACATACTATGTAATTTGAAATCCAAAAAAGGTATAGGTACCTAATAGTCAAAGTACCCCGCACAAACCTTATGGACAATGGCTTTCGGTCAAAATGGCTGAAATTGAAATATGATATAGCTCTCACCTTCCTGAGCAAAACTTGGCATGGGCCAAAAGCGATCCTATGAGTAGGTTTAAAGATATAGAGCTTTGAAGCTAACGATTTCATAGCACGGTGCTGAATATAAGTGCAGGATAGGTGTATGTATATCTCCCTTTCTATACGTGGTGAGTCAGTTTTTTGTAGACAAACTTTAACAGAAGTTAGAACACATGTTTTTAAAAAGAAAAGTTCCCATAAACATATGTCGTAGAAGGCTTCGTTTCCGAGATACATGGTGTTGAATATAATTTTTTTTTCTCGAATTTTCATTATAACATAAACGAATGCTTAGATTTTTTTCATGTTTGGGGGATAATGCCTATTAATTAAGGGGCATAAAACAAGCGATAAGAATGTTCAAAAACTTGCACAATGGCAGAGTGGAGGGGGTGCTCAACCCCTTTCTTAAACAGAACTTCTACGCCAATGACTATTTTAAAAAAGAACTGTTATTTTCATTATCTACATACAGTTTAACAAAAATAATGTCCCTTCTTCTGTTTCGAAATTCCTGTGCGTTTCCGAGTTATTTTGATTTTTAGTGTTTGATGTGGTATTAAATTAATTTATTGCTTATCATTTATCGGCTAAATATTTAATTCTTTCAACAAAACCTACCGAAATATGGTTTGTTAAGGATTCTAAAAAGCCGAAATCTCTTATTCTTTATCTCTTTCCAATATAGTCAAAATAAATGTTTGTTATATCAAGCCATACTCAAATACAAGACTTTTATAAGTTGAAATCTGTTCAATACAATAATTTTAACAATCCTTATTTATTATGTGCTGCGTAAATACTAATGTACTGCAACTAAATTACAAAAAAAAAACATTGAATGAACATTGATGTTAATGTTTATGGAGAATTTTTTTGAATTTATAACAATATTTAATTAACAACTTCTTAAAACTTTTTGGCAACTGCACAATAATGTATTGTATATATGTATGTATGTAATGTAACAGATTTCAACTTATAAAAGTCTTGTATTTGAGTATAGCTTGATATAACAAATATTTGTTTTGACTACATTGGAAAGAGATAAAGAATAAGAGATTTCGGCTTTTTAAAATCCTTAACAAACCATATTTAGGTAGGTTTCGTTGAAAGAATTGAATATTTAGCCGATAATTGATAATAAATAAATTACTTAATTTAGTACCACAACAAACACTAAAAATCAAAATAACTCGGAAACGCACAGAAATTTCGAGACAGAAGAATTTGTTAAACTATATGTAGATAATGAAAATAACAATTTTTAAAAAAAAATAGTCATTAGCGTAGAAGTTCTGTTTAAGAAAGGGGTTGAGCACCCCCTCCACTCCGCCACTGTGCAAGTTTTTGAACATTTTTTTATGCCCCTTAATTAATAGGCATTATCTCCCAAACACGAAAAAAATCTAAGCATTCGTTTATAAGTGATAATGAATATTCGAGAAAAAAAATTTATATTCAACACCCCGTATTTCGGAAACGAAGCCTTCTACGACATATGTTTATAGGAACTCATAGGATCGCTTTGGGCCCATGACAACTTTTACACAATTGTTTTACTAAATCATGTACAATTAAAAAAAAAACCATTTACATAAAAATTAAATTCATCTTTTGTGACTTGCGGGTGCTTCCTTGGATTTGCTACTCAATAATTTTATTTTATTTACGATAACTTGGAAATAATTGTGGTAAATAATTTTACTATAATCTAATATAGTATACAATTAGATCTATGAATTTTACTAATTATGAACATGTTGACATGCTGCAAATATTTTTAATTGGTTAATGTGCCTACTTGAATAATAAAATTTTTTTATTGGAAAATAATTTTAGTTTTTAGTGCAAAATACAATTTCAAATTCATCTAAACATTACTTTATATAAAAAATTAGAGGGGGTACGTAACACTTAATACATGCACTCACGGGCGCTCTTTGGGGGAGGAGGTAGTGACTTAAATAAAGACACAGTAAAATAGGTACATTTTGTACTTTTATACTTAAACGATCTCTGTACTGTGACACTTGTGGTAACACCAAATCGTTGTTCTCTGGCATAACTAAAGTTGAATAGTATGTCGTCTTAATACTTAGATACCTAGAAAATTCTGGTATTTTAATTTTGCCCCCCTTGAATTCCGTGTTAACGGCGACCATGCTTATAAGTTTTCTATAATGCTTGTTTCTTTCTAATAACAGTAATAATGTAGTTAGCTAAGTTCTAATTTAAAGAAGCGCAACTTTTTTATGCATGTACTCATTACTGCGTAATTTTTAATTAATTTATAATGTTAATCATGTGAACAAGCACTTTTAAATGTACTCAAGGTTGCTCTTGTAATTTTGATTGCTTTCAAACGTCACCATACCAACATAAGTAACAATTTAAAGCTGATATTTAAAATTGACATTGGGCGCAACGTTACAGCGTGCGAAAAATGGGGAAGTGTTTTCTTCGTCTAAATTTAAGAATGTTTTCTTTTCAGAATTTTCACCGATCTTTCGAAAAATTGTCGAAAATAAAAACATTCTAGAATCTTCAAACTCGCACCCCTAAATGACCTTAGGACAGGCACTAACTATACTTATTTTCAGCCCTTCAACCCTTGAGAGATGCCCGTAATCACCGAAGACGCAGTTTTTTAACTCGCCAATTTTCAGAATTCAGACCGGACAACGCACTAGGTTGTCCGGCGGAACCCGCACTACCAGTGAACGAACGTCAACCCAGGAACCACGCAGTTTAATAACTAGCGTACGGATACCTGATCAGAGTATGTACTCCATCAAAATTTCTTGATTGTGTTGTACATATAAGCAATAATAATATTTCATAATAATTATTATAAAACCAATGCATAAATAATGCTCACAAATTCCTAAAAACACATTTCGAGGTATAATTCTCACAAAAATTACGATACTCAGCTCTTACGCTGCGATTCGTACAAAAGTTCCTAAAGCTTACCGTACTGGCGCTCTAAAGACGCCGTACACTATTGAGCTCAAGTGCCTTAACCAATACAAAACAGTGTTAATCAGGCACGAGAGTAGCAGACCTGACTGCTCACATAAACGTAGTGTAACCATATACCTACATGGTGCAGTTGAAGACCCGTTACTGATTCTCTAATAACATATTTTCCACAAATCCTCTATCATTTTTTATAATTCGATTTCAAGAAATTAATTTTGCTCTAACACAAACATTTTATTATATTTTTTTCATATTTATGTACATGAAGATTTGAATTGAAATTGAAACAGCTATTAGTATTTGTTGGCTTCCAATATACACTTGATTGCGTTGTTTTTACTTAAAACAACTAAAAAATGTAATGCCTTATTCTTTTCAGTTTTTAAAGTGAATTTAATCGATCGTCATTTACATAGTTTAAAAAATTAATTGAATCATCAAAATTATTCGGCCAAATTGCAAAAAAATCATCAAGCTCCACTAAAACATTAGTTTTTTTTTGTTTAAATTATTAATATAGTTGCTGTTGAAATATTCCGTAAATATATTACTTAATACCTATGTTTGTTATATAGTTTAATATTATCAACGACGAGTTACAGGATGTTTTAAAACATGTATCCGAAGAACACTATTTTAAGGGGTCTTTATTAGTGTCATTCACATAAAATTTTTATTAAATTATATTATGTACTTTAAAAGTTATTCAAGAAAAACCGAATTTTATAGGAACTTATCTTATTTTTCCATGTTCTATCTGCACCCCAGAGATTTCCCACATTTTCCCGGACACCCTGTATAAACGTTTAATTTTTAGATTTTATTTTGCATAGTTATTTGTTACTAAGTATTAAATGAGTGTAGCGGTGTAATCCAAGATGGGACAGTATCAGCAATTAGCAATATTGTCTGTGATGTTGGATATTTTTTGCATACCTAGGTTTATGGTGTCAAAAAAATACTGTTTGATTTTCAAGTGATGGGATTTTTTAGGAAAAATTGTTTTGAATATATCTGAAAATAAATTTACAAAGACGCAATCAGAACCAGCCTATCTTCGAAGTAAATTGGTTTTGTAAAATTTGTATTAAATGTGTCTCAATATATTTTTTAATTTTGGTCAATAACAAGTTAAATGTATATGTTGACTATAATATTAGAAAACTTTATCAGGTCATATTCGCAATTGTTTGCACAAATGATGAAATTCTCCATAATTCTCTCTACGTATATCTACAAATGGGATGTACACCATACGGTTTTACATTTAAGGAAGATGTCACCAGGAAACATATCATTTTCTAAAAGAAAAGCAATATAACTGCTCACGATAAAGACATGGTAGATAAAAATAAATAAAATTCATTTGCGATGAACAAAATATTTAAATTTTCTTATTTTTCTTCAATATTTCTATTTTTCTATTTTTCGCACGCTGTTTTTTATTATTTTATTTCCTTAACTTATTTATAATTTTATTTATTTATTATTTTTGTAATATATTCATATTTCCCATAAATTCGTATGTTCACTTTTCTACATTTTTCCTAATTTTCAAAGAAACCTTATGCACTATTTCGAACAGTAAAATGGGAGTTATTTATGGAAATGGAAGTTATTAATTATTTTCAAAAACCTATGAAATGAATGAAAACCTGAAATAAAAACTAAACTTTTATGCCTTATATCTCGGAAACAAAGTGTTTGTCTTATGTTCTAAGGATTTTTTTCTTTTTTGACATAAGGAATAACCTGTTAGTTTTTTTATTCTATTTATTCATCCATATTAAATGAAAATCTATATATCAAATGTGATTCTTATCTAATCAGTCTCAAAATTCTGACTACTGGTTTCTTTGTAAATAATGATTCACACATACTTGCAAATTCATCAAATATGTATTATGAGGATTAGAGTATAATCAACTGAATTTTTTTTTATAATTTTAATTAGGATAATTTTGTCGTCTGACTAATTGGACAAATTTTCCTAAAAAAGATTTGTTGTATCCATGGATAAGGTGGGAACTTCTTAAATCTTATCTATCTCCAATCCACACCTTGAAAACTATTGAAATTATTTCTTCTATTCTCTAACTTAAGTGAATAAATGAATGTTTTAATATAAAATATATTATTAACACTATTATTTACTATTTAAAAGCTTTATTTATGTGTAGTTTATTTTTTCCTTGTCTTGGTCCTAGAACAAATAATTCTATGCTACGGAGTTATACAAATGCAAAAGGATAGATGATAAACTGAGATTTCTATTAGATGATACAGAAAGTAGAACTTAAAAAACTACAGTACTGTTTTAATAGTACTGAATGGTCAACAGTTTTAACAACGCATCTTCTGATTTATTTCCATGATTGAGTAAACAGTTTTTACATAATTGGAAGAAAATCAGTAATATTAACGTAAAATATTCCAACATATTGAAAAAATTGAATATTATATAACAGGAAAAAAGGTAGATACTATTCAAAGTCCCTTTTTAGTCTTCAATAACTTCAGTTTTATTATACACGGTATTAAGAAGCTTTTCACTCGTTCATATGTCATTTTATTCTAAGAAACTGTTTTAATCTCAACAAGAAGTAGGGTACAGTCTCACAAGAATTTTAAATCAGTAAAAATATATTTTATTTGCCCTGCAAAAGTACAAACATATAACCAATCCGTATAGAACACGATTGTGTTCTGATTGACAATAAGCTGAAGAGCTGATGCATATAATTGACCAGGTACTCGTGTCCTGGTTAATAAACTGCGAATTACCAGGGTAGACATTCGCACACAGTCCTCGCTGATTCCGCAGAATTCCCAACATGGAACACCACTGGCTGGAAGCAAAAGGTACGGGCGAATTTTTAATGTCTGTGTCCTCTGTTGTCATCGTAGCTTTGATCATCTGTAGCAAGATGTTGCCTCTGATGGATGTCCAGCGTTTCTCAAGCTGAAAAATTTATACCTAGGTATACTGAATCTTTCTCTCTACCTATTAGTCCAGGAGAATTACACATTGGCATGGCTGTTGCTTGATGTAGTTTAGATATTAGTAAAAATCGGTCGAAAATAATATAAATAATGAAAATATAAGGTTGCGCCAAGAAAAAAAGTTGTGCTATTTGCAGAAAAAATTAAAAACTGCAAAAATACTCAAAAATCACCTGTTTTTTCTAACATTTTCCAATATAACTTCTTAAATATGCAGTTTACAGAAAAAACTATTACTGATGAAATTGTTTGTTATGAAATTTGCTATAAGACAGAATAGAACTGTTTTGATACTTGCGCATTTCATATTTTTGTTGTAGAAAGCCAAAACAGCGTAAGAAAGTGATGAAAATCGAGGTAATTTTGAAGCATTCAACTGACAGGTAAGAAATTGTCCAATTCTACTATAAATGTACATGTAAGTACTTTAAAGGATTACAAAACGAAATTCCAAAACACGATCAAAATCGGTCTGATAGTTTTGGTATGAGACAATTTGTTACTAAATATCAGCGCGAAATGTCGTTACTTCTTTGAGTCAGTACTGGGGTTAAAGTTAGGCATTTTAATTGGCGCTGATTTTTTTACACATACTTTAACTTTACTTTACTTTACTTTACTTTCACTATCATATAGAATCGTTATAATATTTATTTTATTTTTTTTAATAATTTTTTAAGCGATTTTAGAAATTCGAAAAATTTTTACTTTATAAACAAATACTTTCGTGAAGCGGTTTTGCGGGTTGGAATATATACCAAGGGATTAAAAAATAGTTCTCCGAAAGACGCTTAACTTGAAAAAAAGAACGTTCAAATCGGTCACATAAGTTCCGAGATATCAAGTGTCAAAGTCAACAAGCGTTAGCTGCAAAACTATGCATAATGTAACAACAACAAAAATTGAATTTGGTAGGTTTTTTAAGAACTTTTCGTATGTGCTTTTATAAATATTATCGCACGTGTGCTTTTTATATGAAAATTCAATGAATATCGTCAAACCGACCATTTGAGCCGCAAAACCGGGGGGAGGGATGAATGATAGAAATTGAAATCGCGCGTGCAAAAAGAACGTGCCCTCTTCGGCGTTCAATTACTCAGCTTCTACAGCTCCGATTTTGATGATTTTTTTTAAATCGATATAGCAAAATGAGAGGAATTCAATTATCAAGATTTCATTGGAATATTATAAAGCCTTATCAGCCTATTACGACTGCTTAAAATTTCACACATTTCATTGTTGTATATTCATGTAAATAATATCGATGGTAGATATTCTATTGATAATACGTATTAATTTTAATAACTACTTGGTAATAATGTTTAAAATCTTGAAATTTTTATGTAATAATGTAATTTATTTATTGTATACATAAATAATTATTATTTGATATTTATAAAACGTATCATCGCATTATTAAAAAAATATTCCGCTTTTTTATAGCATAGTTGCTGATTTCGCTCTCAAAAATTTCTTCCTTTAGTAAACATTTAAAAATTGCATTTTGCAATTCATTATACAGGCTGTCATGCGGTGAGGACCCATTAGAATATTTCGGAGACTACTTCGATTTGAATTTTGAAAATTTTTGATCTAGTGGTCTTGGAGGTTTTATTTAGAGTTTAAATAAAATAATGCCATTGTTGTAGTACTTCCGGTTATACATCTATCACATCACATCTATCCATATTACACCTCCCTATACCTATCTTTTAATTTTTCTGTTTTTGATGGATTTTGTGATAAATAAAATGATCCATTTTCTTGCGAGGATGGCTATGAAATTGCTGGCAAATTTAAAAAATCAAATTAACCAACCATAAGTCATTATTTGCTGTTAATTTAACAGTGGTACCTACTTACAATAATTAGTTAAACACTGATTTGAAAATAATGGACAACGATACTTATTCAAATGCTGATATTATAAGTGAAAACACCAATGATGTAAAAAAGTGAAAAACTTTAATAATATGATGACTATGAAAATATAATAACACATTTTGTAAACATAAATAAATAATTATTTGTATTTATATTTTTTTCTATATTATATGAATACAATAAATAATAAATTACATATTAAATAAAAATGTCAAGATTTTATTTAAACACTATTACCACGTAATTATTAAAACTAATACCTAGTAACAGTGGATTATGTACCTATATTCTACCATCGATATTATTATTTACATGAATATACAGTATAACAACAAAATGTGGAAAATTTTTAGTCGCAATAGACCGAAAAGGGCTTTATAATGTTTTAATGAAACCTTGGTAATTGAATTCCTCTCATTTTTCTATATCGATTTAAAAAAAAATCATCAAAATCGTAGCCACAGAAGCCGAGATACTGAACGCACGATTTCAATTTTTATAATGCATCCCCTCTTCTCGGCTTAACGATATTTATTGAATTTTCATATGTACAGGGTAGGAAAGTACCGATGGTCTATCTGAAGTTACGTGAGAGCAATAAAGTAAGCCATAGAAATCCATGCGATAGAGAAGGATGGTTATATAAAGGCGTCTCATAGACACCGCCCGTTTCGCCCTTCCACAAATAAGATCCACTTCTTATTCAAAGTCAAGTCAAAATCTATCTTGACTCCACTATAATTTTACTAAATTATTTTTAGCCAAATTTAACATACTATTTATGAAGTATCTAAATATTTATTTTATAATTGTAAATTGAGCTGGTAGTCAAAACGCTTTAGTTCCCGGCGAGCATTATTTGAATTCTTGTATCTATTATATACTATGTAATGCAGGCATATAAATTATTTATTGCTTATAATATTTAAATTAGAAATCTTCATTATTCGTGATCTACGTACCTAATTAACAGATCTTTGTTAGATAAAACAATTACATCTCTTGGATTCGATGGTTTTCAAATAAATTATACTTCTGCAAAAAATTAAGGGAGCAAAAAAATTTTTCGAATTATTAGTGATTTTTCAGAATGCTGTATCTCAGTTAAAAATGATCGTATGACGGTTTTAAAAAAAGCATTTTAAAGTGCCGAATGTCTAGTTTCCAGATTTCTTAGTTCAAAATTTTTAGGAGCGATAGTCATCGCGAAATTCTAAGAAATAAGACAAAAATTTTTTTTTCAATTTTTTGCGTTTTTTTTCTCGGTCCACGGGCTTGGAAAAATTTTTTACACAAAAATCATGATATGGACTTGATAGCCTGTTCATTCAGCTTTAATTTCTTTTTTTAATTTTTCTCTACCTACGAATACAAAAGCATCCTTTTGGCTTTAACCATCGATATCTCAGCAACTAATGATCAGACAGAAAATTGACGGGCAGTTTCGAAATCTCGAATAAATTCCTACAAGGCTATGTAGCGTTCTTGGAAGAAAAAAATTTTCTTTCATCCTCGACATTAACTTGAAAAAAGTGAAAAAAAGTGACTTTTTGACTTGTTTTGCTAAGTCGACCGCATCTTTGCTAATATCGATGGAGAGTCTAATGCTTGTACGAATTTTTACACCTCGATGTACCCCCAAAAGCTCCGTAAATTGGCAGATCGATCTATAGAACGGTTTTTCCGGACCGCTTAATCAAAATTTCAGAAAAATTTAAAGGAGCAAAATTTACATTTCTGAGCACCCTGTAACGTTCGTAAAAATGAAAAATTTGATTTTTTTTCAATTTTTTCACAATTGGGCATTTTTTGCTCATTGAATTTGAAAAAAAAAATAATTTTTGAAAAAAAAAAACTTTAATTTTTGAAAATTTTTTGAAAATTTACTCTTCTTTATTTTTTAACAACCCAAGATAAAAATATTGAGTCATTTCTGAAGCGATATACTGTTTCCGTACCGTAATTTTCTTCATTTTGAATTAACGAAATTGATTAAAAGTTGATACCCCCAAGATTGGTGTAGTCCTCGATCTGCGAAAAAATAGTGCGTATTATCCTAAACTTTCTTACGAAGCTAACAATGATTCTGAAAAATCACTAATAATTCGAAAAATTTTTTTGCTCCCTTAATTTTTTGCAGAAGTGTATTATATGAGGCCACGAAACGAGGACAGTCATTGGTTCACAGTGTACGCATGATTCATCAGGCGCCATTCATCATCAAGAGAATCGCTGTAGTAGACACCTGTTCAATTCCGTCATAATAAACTTGCTCGGAGGCCTTGTCCTCAACCTTAGTTAAGTTTGTTCATGTTATTTTTGTTAATTCATAAATTGTTATGCTGCCCCAGAAATTACTTATGTAGGGGAGGTTAAAGATGACTGATACATTTTTATAATAAAAAATCATGCGACTCAAATTATTTGGATGCGTATAATTTAATTTAAAAAATATATACAGTGTGTCCGGGAAAATGTGGAAAGTCTCTCGGGTGCGGGTAGAACATGAAAAAATAAGATGACAAGTTCCTATAAAATTTTTTCGTACAAGCTCTCCCTACGGAGATATGTGTCCCTGAAGGACGCCGCTGGACATCGGTTTTTCTTGAATAACTTTTAAAGTACTTAATATAATTTAATAAAAATTGTATGTGATAAGGATGTTCCACTAGTAAGGACCTCTTAAAATAGTGTCCTTGAAACATACATATTTAGCTTTTTTAGTTTACCAGGGGCGGGCTAAGTTTTACAACTTAATGCCTTAACACCCTGTATGATAAAGACTTTAAAATAATAAATCTAGGTAGCTTCAACCTTAGACTAAAAAAAGATATTCTTGTTTATTGTCGATAAGATGGACCGTTTACGAGATAAAGAATAATAAACGAATTCATGTTTTATTTTTAATAAAAAGGGTCATGATTTCTATTTTTTTTTCTCGACAACAAACTGACATCGCTAACACATTGATCCTTTACTTCGTTATTAATTTACCGATTTTTGGATTTCGTGGTGAATTTAATTGGGAATTAATTCGAAATATGGATTACACGTTTATTGAGTATGCAGATATGCATCTCATGTATGGTCTTGCGTCTTGCAATGCTTTACAAGCCAGAGGGTTATATCACGACAGATTTCCTAACCGTGCTCTGCCAAACCAGAAGGCATTTCAACGAATTGACCAACGTCTAAGGGAGAATAGTGGACGATTTCAGTTAATAAGGTAATACATATCATTGACTTTTTTCATATTTGTAGGAAAATTTGGAAAAAAATAGTACTGATGCTGGTTTGAGAAAAACCGTACGTACGCCGCAATTAGAGGAACATATTTTAATAGCTGTAGAAGACACTCCATCAACGAGCACTCGAGAATTATCAGCACAGTTTAATACATCGAAAACAATAGTACATGAAGTTTGTCAAGAACAGCTGCTATATCCATACCATTTGCAAAAAAATACATGAACTGATTCCTGAAGATTTTCCTCGTCGAATGCAGTTTGCAAACTGGCTATTGAATCAGCAACGAAATAATGTAAACTTCATTAACACTATTCTTTTCACGGATGAAGCAAGGTTTTCCAAAACTATTGTTCCAATCAATTAACATCTAGGCAGGAATTATTGGCAATTTTTTTATTGGGCCATTCATATTGCCGGAACGATTGAATGGGCAACTTTATTTGGAGTTTCTTCAGAACCCTTTTCAAGATCCTCGATCTCCCTACCTAACGCCTGTGAATTTTTACCTGTGGGGACACCTCAAACAATTGGTGTATTCTACTCCGATCGACACTAGGGAAGAACTTCTACAGAGAATCTCGTTTAAGGTAAGGTAAAGTAAAAAATATTTATTGTGCATAGTTATAATGGCAATATACAACCTATACACAAAAGGACTAGACACAGATAACTAATAATTAGCCTACCCCTCAGAAAGTCAATTAACATATACATATTAAAAGCAATATGATTATAAAGTGTTATTAAAACAGTGTAAAAAACAATATAACTTATAAATATACATACACAACACTCATACATGCTTGTACAAATACGTAGTACCTATAGTCAGACTCACACTCATACACACACGCATATTATATTAATACAAGTCAAAAATTAAAAAACTAAAAAACAGCAGCATTTGTGGAGTTATCGTTTTCCATGACCAACTCATGAATGCGTTTCTTAATCAGAGGCACATTACGGAGTGATAATTCTTGAGGCACCAGTACATTATTTAATACCATAGCTGCTAAATAGGTAAATGAACATCTAAAATACTCGATGACGCATTATTTGCAAATCATATAAATTACGAAGCTGACGATTATGTACATCATGTCGCCAAACCAACTTCTCATAAAGATGGTCAGGAGTTGTATTACACAGTATATTATTTACAGAAACACAAAAATAAACATAGCGTCTTTCACAGAGTCTTAATTTACCAAACTGTCTAATAAAGGGAGTAACATGGTGATGAAAGGGTATATATGTGACAAAACGCATCCACCAATTTTGAATTTTTTGCAGTTTAAATTTATCAGCATTTGTAAGTAAAGGACCATAAACATAATCACAGTAATTTAGATGAGACAAAACTAAGGATTCGACCAATACTAATTTAATGTCAGAGCTCAAATAACGTTTTAAAAGCGCTATTTGCTTAAAGGAGATGAACGCCTTCTTACATAATTCACTAACATGTGAGAATTTCAGGTCATTATCAAATACAAGACCCAGATTCTTTGCTGAACTACAGTTTTCCAAAGGACAGTTGTCAATATAAACAGCAAAATCCCCCAACTGTCTAGTTTTTTGATAAGTACCGATAACCAGGTTTTTCAATTATTTAGGTTAAGCATTAGAGCATTTTTTATAATTTTCATTGTAATGTGATAAGGAACAATGCAGGGTTATTGTGGCGGGTACAGCAGTCCTCAATTCGTCGCGCCCGCGAGTGTATCAGACTTCACGGAGCCTATGTTGAACCCTCTTATTAAGTTTCTCAATAATTTCGTTAAGGTGCCTCCTGGGACACCACTGCGTTTTTTTTTAATTTTGTATTTTCTCGGATTAAACATCTTAAAATGAAACTTTCCTCTTGTTTGAATGACTTTCGTATCGCACTTTGTTGCCGAGAAAAAAAAATAGAAATCATGGCCCTTTTTATTAAAAATAAAACATGAATTCGTTTATTATTATTTTTCTCGTAAACGTTTCATTTTATCGACAATAAACAAGAGTACCCGTTTTTTATTCGAAGGTTGAAGCTACCAGATTTATTATTTTAAAATCTTTATCATACAGGGTGTTGTAAAGCTTAGCCCGCCCCTGGCAAACTAAAAAAAGCTAAATATAAAGAAGGAATAATTTTCTCTTTATGCTCAATTCAATTTTATATAACAGTTTGTGCCCTCCTCAGTTGTTTGAGGTTAAATTTTATTTATTTTTTTCTTTATTATTGGTTATTATTAGTTATTAATGGTCGTGGGTTGGATATTTTGTTGTTCTATTTTATGATATTATTTAAGTTGTTGTAATTAGTAAACAATGGGCGCCAGTCGAATGAATCGACGAGGAAGGGGGGGACAAGATAAGCAAAATAATTATAATAGTTCTAAATATAACTTTAATGTAAAAATTAGTTGGGATTATATAATACAACAGAAATATGTTTCATTAAATAGTACATATAAAAATTTAGAAAATTTAATAGGGCTCGCCCTTTTCGGTAAGTATAAATTTTGTTTTTGTTATTTTCATAAATAACTGTTTATAAATGTAAATACGTATAAATATAAAAATATATAGTTAAAGTTGTTATTTTAAGGTTTATGTACAATTACAGGTAAGTATTAACATATGAACGTGCAAACTTGCAAAAAAAATTGACAAACTTACAGGCTAAAATGACAAGAATATTCTAAAAGCGAAGGTAAATTTATGAACGTTCTTCACATGCTCTTAAGGCTTATAAGATTTACATTCTAGGTGATCCTTTGCTGGAGAAGACAGTGATGCTGCTCAGTATAATCTGGGTGAAAGCCAAGAGATAAAAGAGAAAAATGTACTCACTCATTCACAGGGAGTTGGTACCTTACAAGGACATCGTCAGTAGTACATTTATAAGAAAATGGCTGTTCTCTGGTGTGGCTTCAGATTTAGTTCCATTTACTCTTTAAGTTTTGCATTACAGAGGCAAATATTATCAACTTCTTTAGTGTGGCTGGTGGTGTCTGGCTACTAAGTCTTCGCCAAGCAGTGATAGTACTTTGTTTTTTGTTTCTTTTCTCGGTATAATTAAAAACCTACAATATATATAGTTTTGCTTTATTTGATTTAAATGGAAATGATATAAACATGTTACTCAAATCAAAATTAGATGTGAATATCTATTAAATATAATGTATTATTGTTATTACCTTAGATCTTATAAGGTTTCACACTAACGGCCAACTTCTCACTGCGAATCGTCTGTGTCTTTATTTTGCACGATTCTTTTTATACTTAGCAAAAACTTATCGCTATATGCTGGGAAATATTGTTAGCATTCGAATTGCACATTGAAATTTTATTAGGATAATGATGAAACTAAATGTAGAGAAATATCAATAGCTCACACAAAAACCATAACATATTTAGCCTCTTATGCAGCTTATTTACGAGTACATTATAAATAATACAGGGCGAACCATTTGATAGTGTTACAGTTATCACTATCAGTTATAGATTATATGATGACTATGAAGCAGATCTACTAAACTACTAAACGTTCATCATTGTTATTTCTATGTATGGCGAGATTTTTTCACTACATCTACGCCACTGATTATAAAATAATATTTTTCGTGACTGCCATATTAGTAACAGATAGTGTAATTACTTTATATTTAATTACTTTCGCGTTAACGATGGAAATACAAACACCGAGTGCATACCAGCAAAATTGTTTTACTTACTTTCATTATTGCCGCCTAGATTGTTATTGAATTACACTCATGGTCATGGAAACCATTGAAAATAATTAATTTCCGATGAATTCTCTGGAGACCTTGCAACGAATTGCTGCATAAACATAAAACGCACCCCCACAGTTCGTTCAAGTCCAAGGATTTAATTGCTAATGGCAATTGCACCGTAGTATACAGGGTGTTAATGATAAGTTTTTCCAAACTTTAATAAAAAAAAAAATAATCAACTCTTGCCCTATAAAAATTTGTCATAGGGCGCCCTATGGAGATACAGGGTGTTAAAAGTTTAAAATATTTGTATGATTTACACAAAATACACTTCAGTGGCGTAGTTATAGGGGGAGTAGGGGACCTTTGAAAAAAAATCGTACGCCACTGTTTTTTTTAAATAATATTAAATGTAAAGTATTCGTAACATTTTCGTCTTTAGATAATTGGGAAATCAAATAAGAAGATACTTAAGTACCTACCCCTATTTACCATTTTCTATTGATTGCTCCAGATTCATGATTAACCCATTTTATGTGGATTTGGAGTGTATTTTCTCGAAAATTGTGGGTGCTGGTGCAAATCTGATTTCAGATTAGTGTTCAGTGGATCCGAAAACATAACAATAATAGGGTCTAATCAAAAGGACATTAAACTGTTTTTTGTTTTGTGTTCTCGGATAATTACATAAAAGTACAGTACGCGAGAATAGTGAAAAACTGATGTAAAATGATGTATTTTCTTTTTGATTTTACTGTACATTGTTTATACTTTTACATTGTTAAACAATTTTGCTTACATGATCTACTGTTGCTTTTTGGAAAACTTGATAGTAAGAATATTTCATCTTTTTTGTTTAAAGTTGGATTTTGAACAAGATCCTTAATATTTGGTCTCTTATTGTTAGTATAAATCACCCTGTATAGTGTTTTATTGAATATTATAGACCTTCTCGCATAAAGCGCAAATAAACTACGTCTAGGCACATCTTAAAAAAAAATTGTCTTTTTAAATGAGGTTAACTGATATGATCATCCTTAAATATCATTGCTTGTTTCGTGAACAGCACGCTAATATATACCTAACTTTCGTGTTCTTGAACTTGAAAAGAGCGATGGGGATAGGTCAAAATTAGAGTTCCCATTCCTCGTGCTACCAAAGGTCAATATGTATTACTAATTTATCAGAATTTTGTGATATCTACTTTGACATTGCAGACTAAATTACTAAATACAAAACCATGACCTGATGAAATGTTCAGTGTGATATTTATTGTTTATACAGTGTATTCGACTGGAAGTAAGAACATGGGCAATTTGTAAAATTATTAACTGGTGTTTATTTAATTTACATGAATGATACAAGTGATATTTTCTAGAAATGTTACAGTAACTTCTCTTTATTGCAAGTATGTCTGTACTTAATAATTAAAAACAATCAGTTAAGCAGTTTTGTTCTAATATGTATGTCGATACATGGATACATGCCACTGTATGACATAGTAAACGAAGTAATTTGATTAACAGTACTGTGAAAAATACCCCTTCCCTTGAACTAACTGCTCATAATTTTGTCGAAGGTCGTGCTATAGCTTCTATTTTTTTTGTCTTAAAGATGAATAGTTTGTTAAAAAATGTTCCCTATTCAAAATATTAGTATTTATAATACTTTTGGGTTAATCAATTTATTTTTTCTTTATTCAAAATAATTGTCATTTGAAAAGTGATTTGTTAGGTAACAGAAACCAAATAACTTGTAATAGACTGTTCTCTCAAAAGAACTATTCAATATGACTACCGCAATCTGTAATTGCAAAAAATTGAAATGCACTCTTTTCAGTAAATTTAGGTCAGATGAACATTGTGGCCAGTGAATTGGAGCATTGTTCCTTGCTTTACATTGCGACTGTCGCAACTGGTAGATCGTCAAACAATTTCGGCAAAGCATTTTGCAGATTTGGTAATCTGATAGGATCTAGCAGTTACTGATAAAACCAATCCACATGTTTATTATAAATCTACGCTGAAAATGTCTTCCCATAAGGACATGGTGATTTTCATTTGCGTAAACACAATTCGTCAGGGAAAAGATTCATATCTAAGTTTCAAAACTCCAAATCTGGTGATTTGGATTGGACAATTCGGATATATTTCCTTTACAAAACCCTAGAAACACACCGTATCTTAGAAAACCAGTGGTTTTGTACCCTTGGATCATGAATGCTTTTTAGTTTAAAGCAGTGGTTCCCAACAAGTGGTCCGTGGCCAACTTCCAAGTGGTCTTCGAGTATAGCTAATTAATATCAGAATATATATTGACACGTGAAAATTGCATGAAAAATAAATAACGAGTAGTTTTATACACAGTCATAAGACGACTCAAAATTAACCTAAGTATAAAGAATCCCGTGTTGCCAAATAGTTTCAGACATTTTAATACATATATTCAAAAAGAAAGTACCAAGACTGGCTCGCGGTTGTGTTATTACCGAAAAAACTGGGAAAAAAATCTGATAATATGCAGCAAGAGGTTATCGAGTTGCAGAATATTGGAACTTGCAAAGACACCTTTATTTCAGGTGTAAGAGTCCAGAAGATATGGTGCAAGAAAACTCTTGCTTATCCGAAGCTGCTTTAAGATATTTGCTGATATTTTCCAAAACTTCTCTTTATGAACAAGGATTCTCAGTATTACTTTTACAACAAATTGGAGGCATGCGACGATATACGCGTAGCATTAAGCAGCAACATCAACCAACAAATTTTTCTGCTAGTAAATCAAATGCAGGCTCAGAAATCTCATTAGAAAAGGGACCTAATAATGGTTTATGTTTTTAAGAACGTTTGTGTTGCTTTGCAATAACAGTTTTATATTAAATTGTGTTTTTATAATTATATAATACATGGTTTCAGAAGAACCAAGTTTTGTTTTAACAGCCTCCCATCTCTCAAAAGTTGGGAACTACTGGTTTGAAGTGATCCAAGAAATAACCTTCTCAATTTATGACATAATAGACTGACAAAAGACATTTTCTTTGCTTTGATATTTAGCTCGGTACATATTTAAAGTATTCCACTAATTTTGCTCTAGACGCATTATCTTTTTCTTCCATATAATTTATGTATACCGATTTTAAATATAACCGAACATGTTATTGTAAATACATTTTACATCATACGTCTAACAAAACTCGTAACTATTTTATTGGTTTCTAATTATACTTAGATAATCTAAACAATTTTATTAGCGAGATCTATTGCTTATCCTGTTTTATCATCTAAATTTCATGGATCAAGTTCGGAACAGTTGAACGTGTGGCAAATTTATATTCAACCTTTAGACATAAAATGATATCAAAAGTTAAATTAAGGTCGTAACAATGTCAGCAGAATTTTAATTAATGCACTGATAACAGCCTCTCGCGATTCATTTTCGTACGACATGCCTATGTGTTTATTTATGTAACTAGATTAATAAGAAATCATTTATTATTTTTACGTATAATTAATGAACAATATGTATGACTTTAATTCAAAATTCTTTCCCAAAGTTCACCCAAGAAGTAATTTTAATGGAAAACACAGGTTTTTTAATTAAAAATTGTTAATTTTTAAAAAAACCACTACAGAGTACATTTATTATTGTTATGTCCCACTCCATCTGTAGGATGCATAATATAGCTGTTGAAATAATAACAAACAGTAATTGTAATTCCGCAATGCAGAGTTATTACATAGTTTGTATGTACGTCAAATGTATACGTAAAATTTAATTGTATGTACTGACGAAATTCTAATCGAATTGACGGTAATGAAGAAAGTATTTTAAGTACAGGTGTATATTTTGATTTTTTATTCGTAAATTTTTGATTTTTCATATTCTCGTTTTTTTATGGAATCGTTGTGCTCATGGTTTTCTTGTAATTTATTTTAAATAATATCAAATTTTTTTTTCTAATTTAGCTGACATATGCATACCATTAAAAATTTAACCACCATAGTAAATTTTTTAAGTACATATTAGTTTAAATAGTTCTGAACGAAAATGCTCAAATCATATGTTCATACCAAAAAAGAACAACTTCACAAAAAAAAAAACACTATTTTCTCCAAAAAAACTCTTTAAAAATCGTTTTTGTTTCTTTGCCGTTTCTTCCAAAAAAATTGTGATTATTGACGCATTTAAAAACACACTGCATGCAGATCAAAATATTTATAAAATATGATTATCCGTAAAAAAATGAAGCACCATGAATATTTCAATTAAAACAGTAAAAAAATTTAATGAATTGACATTTTTAGGTGGATGAATAAATGATACAACACAATTTATAATAACCTTGATAATATTGAAATTTACGCAGCAGTTTTTTATAATTTAAGATAAGAAATAGCCAATGGAGAAATTTTTATAGTCAAGTCATAGTCATAGTCACAGTTAATAATATATAGGCAAATTAAAAACATATATTCATAATTCCATTGTAGTTCGAGGATCCTATGACATCAAACCGTTTTGCGTAGGGAGGATAGCAGACATGAAAGCAATATTTTTGTTGCTAAGGTCATATATTATTTTTAGACTTCCTTTGGATTAAAAGGTAGACAATCTGTTTGGATTTTGTTTGATAATAGAAAAATTGAAAGAAAATTATATGGAAGATAATTGATAATTGTTTTACTCGTACTTTGTTTCTTTTATCCCCACCCTTAGGAATGGTTGTAGTCCAAATGAAATACATAATTACGATGTACATAAAAAATGCGTTTAACATACAGGGTGATTTCACTTTAAATACACAAACTGCAGGAATAGACTAGTTACCAAAAAATAAGTACAGTTTGCTCTATAAACTTTTTTCTTGGGGGCGTGGTATTCGAGATACAGGGTGTTCAAGTTTAAAAAAAAATACGCAGTAGCATATTTCATTCCATTCCGTCAGCGCATTATGAAGATATGGCAGAAAAAAAATATATTTTTTGTAAACTTTAATACCCTGTATTTCGAATACCGAGTCGCGCAGGAAAAAAGTTTATAGACCAAAGTCTACTTATTTTTTTGGTGTTGAGTCTAGTCCTGCAGTTTCTGTATTTGAACTGAAGTCACCCTGTAAATTAAAATATATGAACAAATTTACAAATAAAATCCAAGATTCTAAACAAATAATAAGTTATTTTTAACAATCAAAACAACGCGTCTTGCAATCATTTATTAAGACTATATAATCAACATAGAATATAGGTTAGACTAGTAATAAAAATAACAAATTTGCTTCCAAAGCCTAACACAAACCATGAGTAAAAACTAAGTCGTAAAATTGTTAATTTTCCCGATATTTTGCAACGACACTTTTGTCCCGTGTTAATTTTCGACTCTAGTTTCCCCTATCCATTTTTATAACTGCAGATTAACTGTTAATATAAAAATAAGACGCAGAAATGTCCACCTCAAATTAGTAAATATGTTTCAACAATGTTTCTAATTTCTAATTTAAAGTTATACTTGGAAACAATTACTTTGTAACTTCGGTATTACAAGTTAGTAATTATAGCAAGCATTCGCTTGATTTTATACAGGGTGTCCTGTTCATGTTTAAAAAAAGCTGGTGCGCAAGTTCCTCATGAGGAAATAAAAGGGGTAGTTCATGTAAAGTTTGTTTCTTAGACACCCTGTTTTCGAGATACAGTGTGTTGAAGTTGTTACTTTCCAAATGGTTTTCCTTAATTATCTTTAAATCGGCTAAAGATAAAAATGTCAAAATTTGTACACGAGTAAACATCAACTATGCATTAAGAATAATGTTCAAACGATTTCTTTCTGAAAATCAGTGTCGCCGATACAGATAATTGAACGGGTAGAAAAAATATGTTAAAAATAGAAATTTATTACATTTCTAAACGGTTCTGTAAACTCTAAAGGATACTACAAAAAAAAAGGTGTACTTGTCGAAATTCGGTAGCATCATTGTATAAGTAAATATTTACTTATACAATGGTAGCATGTACCATTTTCGAGAAAAATGAAGTTGCATTTTTTTTGCTCACATAAAGCGGCACAAGTACATTAACAAAATATTAAATTGAAAGAGGACCTTACCATTGAATGAATGAAGACATTTAGCTACCAACAGTATTTGCATTTAAGTCTATAATTTTAATTTCTTACGTATCACATGAAACAGTTAATTACGTATCACGTTAAACAGTTAAGTTTATTAAAATAAACAGATTATGGTAATTAATTATCTATTATTAACTAATTTTAGATTTTGTAAACTGCTACACTACCATTACTAAAATAAACAATTGTTGAATGGACTGAATTATTGATGGACATGAATGCTTAAAAAAAGTGATAAGAACAGAAAAATACTAGGAAACAGACTCGGAGACATACAGAACAAAACAGCTGCACAATTAAATAAATGTGCAAACTCGAAATACTACAGTAGATACTGAAATTGTCCCCCATTTCCTTCTATGCAACTTCATTTTTCTCGAAAATGGTACATGCTACCGAATTTCGACAAGTACACATTTTTTTTGTAGTATGCTTTAGAGTTTACAGAACCATTTAGAAATGTAATAAATTTTTACTTTTAACATATTTTTTTTCGATTGTACCCTTCCAATTACCTACTTGTATCGGCGACATTGCATTTCAGAAAGAAACCGTTTGCACATTATTCTTGACATATAATTGATGTTTGCTCGTGTACAAATTTTGACATTTTTATCTTTAGCCGATTTAAAGATAATTAAGGAAAATCATTTGGAAAGAACAACTTCAACACACTGTATCTCGAAAACTGGGCGTCTACATGAACTACCCCTTTTATTTTCCCATGAGGAACTAGCACACAAGTTTTTTTGAAACATGAACAGGACACCCTGTATATTCATTGGAACTTCTCAGGTCTATTTGATTTTCAATATTTTTATTATCAGTTTCATCAAAATATGTTAATAATAATCAGTTATTGACCATTTATCAGTCGCGATCTCGAACGTATCATAGTTATTTAACTGCTGAGACATTACTGAAACAGACCCTGGAAAAGTTGCTCCACAAGTTGTTTTATTAAATTTTAGTAAAGCGTTATGATATATTGCTTGTCATTCTGCGCTTTTTAGGTCTTATAGACAAATCGATGAGAAAGTCAAGGTTCCGAGAGCCCCAAGGGTCTATTTTAGGGCCCCTTCTTTATATGTGCTCCCTATACACTCAATTTTGAAACTTATTTCAGTCACTTTAAGTTATTTTTATGTAAAAGACACACGATTGTATTTTCCATTTCCTGTGTCTGAAAAGCAAACATAAGTAGTATTAATAATGCGATGCGCATATCTATACAAATAATAATGAACTTGTTATTGGCAATGAGGTTAAAAAAGCTATCATATTGGACTCAAATTAATTGCTTAAAAAAATGGTTTGGCAATTATCTGTCGAGTTTATTAATTAACGAAAAATAACCCTATTGTACTTTGTTATACAGTTATTCACTTACTAATTTCCATGATGGTTCTAGAATGTTTAGAGAGTTAGGTATAGTTCCATATTGATCTTAAAAACTTTAGAAAAGTATAAGATGGCCGTGTCAATACCCTGGGAGAGTTTTTGAAGGTTTGACTACATTTTGTTATTTTGAAATATCAAAGTCGTCAAAGTTTATAACATGTTGTGTATTAATTGGGTTAAATAAAGGAAATTTGGTACAGGATTCGTATTGTATCCTGTAGTTAACAACAACAAATAAATATCATGAATTATATGAAATGAACTTATTTTTTTATAATCTCGTTTAAGAAAAACTGGCTAAAGTAAATTATTTTTTCTTGGTTTTTGCTTCTGCCTGTTTAGCTTGCATTTCGGCTTGTTCTTCCAACAACATCTCCACTGCCCTAGCGCGTCTTCTTACTAAAGGAACTTTGCTCCACCACTGTTCAAGCGCTTCTTCTTCTTCTTTATAAATAGGCGTTCGTTTGCACAAAACATTTACCAGTTCCAGCGGGCTCAAAGGGTGAATCCGAAGTTGAAGCATCCTCTTGACTGTCATAACTTCATTTACTGTACTTATTATGGAACCT
Source organism: Anoplophora glabripennis (assembly GCF_000390285.2). Taxonomy (NCBI): domain Eukaryota; kingdom Metazoa; phylum Arthropoda; class Insecta; order Coleoptera; family Cerambycidae; genus Anoplophora; species Anoplophora glabripennis. The sequence goes on from NW_019417126.1 coordinate 110,389, forward strand.
GGTGGAAAAATCGATACATTATTTTTTTATTTCTAGATATAAAGGAATAATCTGGTATATTGTCCAGGTAGGTCAGAGAGATCAGCAGTGTCGGCAATTGGCAATTTTTTATCGCCAAGCACCTAATGTTATCATTTCTACGGGTTTTCATAAATGATTATAAGCCACGTGACCGTAGGCAAGCAACATTGCACGATGGGCATTGCCAACTAAAAATCCTTAAATCAGTATCAATGATTCATTTGCAACAATGACAAATCGTTAGGTCTACGCTTGAAATAATGTGATTGCTTATTAGTTGAACAAAATGTCGTGAAAAATTACGCAACTCATCAGTCAAAACAGAATGTTTTGTTTTAGCGTAATCTTGACTTTACTGTTTTAATAATCTTTAATTTTACAAAAATTTTATTGCCAATGAGAAGGAAATAAAATCACAGTTCCAAACAAAATTACTGCTCACGTGGCATATAATCATTTATGGAGGCTTTGAAATAATTTTCATAAAAGAACATTAATTTACAAGATTTTATATTCCACGAGTATAATTTCGTTATTTATTGTAACTATATCAAATTTTTTATGACAATTAAATCAGATTTTTATTAAAAATGTGTTGGTGGTGACTAATAAAAAAGTACAGAAAAACTTTAAAGAATAAATCGAGATAGACAGGGTGTTCCGCATAAGAACCGACACAGGGCAGGTGCATATAGGGGTGTCCAAAATATTGTAATTTAACCAAACTTACCTATATACAAAGTTGCACCCCTGAGAAGTTATTAGCCCCCAAATTGGGGCCTTAAATTTCGAAAAAAAATAATATCTCTTCAACACTTTACCGCAGAAGAACCAAATTTGATGACATGATTTAGGTTTATTACTGGTCTTCTTTGACTATGATTTAAAGTTAATTGAAGCACTACAAGGTGTTCATTGGGGATGACTCACCCCTAAAATTGTACGGAACTTTTTTTTCATTGACCGAATTGAAAAATAATAATGTTAATTCACAGCAGAATTTAATTTAAAATCTTTTCTACTATTGTTAAATATCAAAAAACTTTAACAATTAACAAACAATTGCCTCTGATTATGGCTGAAATTGGCTGGAAACTTTACATTTAGCGAACAAGTTGATATGCTACCTGTGCTGGATTTCTGCGAATGAAACTGTAGAAATGTGGAAGAATTATTTAAATAAAATAATTTTATTACTATGACAAGTTTGAAAGATACCTATATTCATTGCCTACTACTGACTTTGATTATTTTCTAATGAACACTGTAAAAATCTTGTGTCAGTTAATACGGTTTTTCTTTAAAACCATAAAGTTTTTTGATATTTAACAATAGTAGAAAAGATTTTAAATTAAATTCTGCTGTGAATTATCATTACTATTTTTCAATTTGGTCAATGAAAAAGAAGTTCCGTACAATTTTAGGGGTGAGTCATCCCCAATGAACACCTTGTAGTGCTTCAATTAACTTTAAATCATAGTCAAAGAAGACCAGTAATAAATCTAATAGACTAGGCGGTATCTGTTTTGCTTTGAATCGTATATCCACGGAGATTTTTGGCTTTTTGGCTTTCTAATATCACTAGAAATGAAAATTTTTTTATGCGCATAAAAAAAACGTGGGCTTAACTTTTGGCGGCACAATATGTTAAAAAAATTGGAAAATGTCATATTTTTTTTCCTATTTAATTATGTATCTTTTCAAGAGTTGATTTTAGGCGAAAATGGAAAAGGAAAAAAATGTTTGTAATTAAATTTTACAAATTATGACTAGTTACAAATCGAATGAATCATGACTATTATTGTAAAAGTCGAAAAAATCGTCAAAAATGGGGTTAAAAAACAATACATTTTAGGGAATTTTTTTGGGGTCTTTAAATTGGGCATAGGATCTTCATACTTGGTTCAATAAAACTTCATATTATGTAGAATCATCACACCAAATTTCATCAAAATCGGTTCGATAGATTTTGCATAATAATTTTGCAATCCAGATTTTGAAAAAAAAATTTCAAATTTTCAAAATTTTGCACAGCAAAAACCAAGGCCCTTAGATACTTGAACATTTAATCACGTATAGAAGGGCTCTCAAGCTTTCTAACTTTTTTTGAAAAATTCAAATCCGTCTGTTAGGAGAGCTCTGGCGCTTGTTTAAACATTGGTCGAGTGTTCGTACTATAATTTTGTACTTTTGTAAAATAATGAGTGAATTTCTCATTTGCTTATATTTTAAACAGTAAATAATATTTAAATTATAGTTTAATCACACAAGGAATGATGATTAAATTAATAATTAATTCATTAATTAATTAATTACTAATTTTCGACATATTTTGAAAATAATTGTTGTTTAAAGAATTTTAGAATATTTAAATAAATTTGTTTTTGATCTTTGATAAACAGTATATAAGTTTATGCACTTATCTTTGATACAATAAAAAAAATAAAGTTGATAATTAAAGTAAGTTTAAAGATAAATAATTATCGGACTGTTGAAAAACCAATAATTATTAACGATAGTGATTTGAAATACGCTAATTGTTTTTTTTTAAATCGCGAGACATCGATTTAAAAAAAAATAATCAAAATCGGACCTCTAGAAGCTGAGATATTAAAAATTTTTAGGCGCGTCGCGGTTTTGAACTCGCCGATTCAATTTTGAGCAGGCTGAAGCGGCCGCGCTCTCTGCCACCACCGCCCGCACGATTTTCATGAATTTCTCGCTTGCATAAATAACTTTACACGCGTTTTAAAGTAGATTGCCAATGAAGAAAAGTATTGCAAACTTAGACCTGGTAAGTACTCGGAACACCAAATGTATTTTTCGAATAGATGTCCCTGTACATTTAGTGTAAATGACGCTTAACTTTGATCGGCTATGACTACGTAACTAATTGACCAATCGATCTGTTTTTTTTTAAAGAAGCATCTTTCCAATAACTTTTAAAACCTGCTTTAAAAAATTTGATTTGATTGAATATTCAGTTATTCTAATTGTTTATAAGTACAAAAATTCGACCAATGTTTAAACAGGAGCCAGAGTTCTCCTAAATGACCGAATCGAATTTTTCAAAAAACGTTTGAAAGCTTGAGAGCCCTTCTATATGTGATTAAATTTTCCAAGTATCTAAGGGCCTTGGTTTTTGCTGTGCAAAATTTTGAAAATTTGAATTTTTTTTTAAAAATCTGGATTGCAAAATTATTATGCAAAATCTATCGAACCGATTTTGATGAAATTTGGTGTGATGATTCTACATAAGATGAACTTTTCTTGAGCTAAGTATGGAGGTTCTATACCCAACTTAAAGAACCCAAAAAAATGTTTTTTTAACCCCATTTTGGCGATTTTTTCGATTTTTACAATAATAATCATGATTCATTCGATTTGTAAATAGTCATATTTTGTAAAATTTAATTACAAACATTTTTTTCCTCTTCCATTTTCGCCTAAAATCAAGTCTTGAAAAGATACATAATTAAATAGGAAGAAAAATACATTTTTCGATTTTTTTTTAACATATTGTGCTGCCAAAATTTAAGCCCACGTTTTGTTTTATGTGCATAGAAAAATTTTAATTTCTACTGATATTTGAAAGCCACAAAGCCAAAAATCTCCGTGGATATACGATTCACCCAAAGCAAAACAGATACCGCCTAGTCTATTAGATTTATTACTGTCATTTAAAGTTAATTGAAGCACTACAAGGTGTTTATTGGGGATGACTCACCTCTAAAATTGTACGGAACTTTTTTTTCATTGACCGAATTGAAAAATAATAATGTTAATTCATAGCAGAATTTATTTTAAAATCTTTTCTACTAATGTTAAATATCAAAAAATTTTATGGTTTTAAAGAAAAACCGTATTAACTGACACAAGATATTTACAGTGTTCATTAGAAAATAATCAGTCAGTAGTAGGCAATGAATGTAGGTATCTTTCAAACTTGTCATGTAATAAAATTATTTTATTTCAATAATTCTTCCACACTTCTACAGTTTCATTCGCAGAAACCCAGCACAAGTAGCATATCAACTTGTTCGCTAAATGTAAAGTTTCCAGCCAATTTCAGCCATAATCAGAGGCAATTGTTTGTTAATTGTTAAAGTTTTTTGATATTTAACAATAGCAGAAAAGATTTTAAATTAAATTCTGCTGTGAATTAACATTATTATTTTTCAATTCGGTCAATGAAAAAAAAGTTCCGTACAATTTTAGGGGTGAGTCATCCCCAATGAACACCTTGTAGTGCTTCAATTAACTTTAAATCATAGTCAAAGAAGACCAGTAATAAACCTAAATCATGTCATCAAATTTGGTTCTTCTGCGGTAAAGTGTTGCAGAGATATTAATTTTTTTCGAAATTTAAGGCCCCACATTGGGGGCTAATAACTTCTCAGAGGTGCAACTTTGTATATAGGTAAGTTTGGTTAAATTACAATATTTTGGACACCCCTATATGCACCTGCCCTGTGTCGGTTCTTATGCGGAACACACTGTATTTTAGTTATTACCTACATTTTAGAAGAGAAGAACAATTTTATTTTTTATATAAAATAATAACTATATTTATGATAGCAATTAAAAATATGATTTCATTAACTTAAAACTTAAAATTAAAAATTATTTAAATACCATAATATCTGTATACCTGCTCATTTTTAAGTAAATAAACGTGTATTATTGAGTTTGTTAAAAACCGCAATCTAAATATAAAATAAATTACAAGGTAAATGGATGAAATGAATGGATAACTTTACATAAATCTATTAAACATTTTTATTGCTCGGTACATCCATACGCTTGTTCAGTTTCCTGGAATTACATATTTACTAAAATTAAATTTGCTGTTTTACTTGCAATGGTATTTAGTTTTATAAAATCTGTATGTTTTATTTCCAGCAATAGAACAAACAATAAGGAACAATTTCATAATAAAGATAAGGGCGCCGTATTCTTTAAATAGTGTTTTCCACAAAGGCAAATAATTTGAACCATTTAATAACTGAATAATCTAAAGCTTATCAAATAATAGGAATGTTATGTCATGCCACCTGAGTATTTTCAAAGACGCCGCAGTAAAACGAATAAACACGTGCAAAAAACGATCAAACCCTCAAGGTTTTAGGTACTGAAATCTACGAAAATACTAACTTTTTTATATATATAACTTCACATGTAAATATTCTTATAACATTTACTTGCTTAATCCTACATATAAAATTGTTTACTTTTATTTATAAGTACGTGAAAATTATTCTTAAAATGTGGGGTTAGGATAATAGTAAACGCATGTTTAACAAACGCATTTTTTAGTTATTATTTTATTTGAGTAAATTTAAATAGTAACAATGAATAAACAGAACATCAAGGATTTTATTTTTGTGCTTACTTTTGCTCTACACGTTTTACTTTTCAAGATTTCAGTACCTAAAAACGCCAGAAATTTGACTATTTCTCGGCCAGGGATATGGCCACCTTAGTGCTATTTTAGAATTCAAAGAAATTAAATTGACCTTATAATTTACCTGAAAGCTTTTTTATATTTTAACGAAATATTCTTCTCATTATGAAATTGGCACCAAAAATTAAAAAAAAGTTAATTGACGTTGTTTGAAATGTGTTCACCCCTTTCACAATCATAACAATGTTTTATTATTAAAAATGTATCCACCAGTTTTTGGAAACTTTGAGAAATATTTCAGTTAAGTAGATTAAGAGTAGAAGGAAAGAAGCTTTTTTAACGTAGACGTTGATGTTGATGCTCCTCATCAATTTCTACAAAATAATACAGCACATGGGGTGGCCAACTAGACAGTTCGATCTAGTGTCCATAGTGTCGTATTTCAGATTTCGAGCGGATTTCAGATTTTCAATCAGAACCACGTAGCTGTCTCTAACTACTCTATGTAGGGCGAATCCCGACTAAAGAACAGAAACGTGTCCTAGGCGACCCAAACTACCTTCCACGAGTCACAGAAAGCACGGAGCGGAAATTAACGTTTTCAGCTATGTTTTCAAAATTTTCACCGAAAGTCACTAAGAAGCTTCCAGCCGCCCCAAAATATTGAAACCGCAGCACACAACGCCGCCAGAGGCCGATGTTGTCGGTAGAGCAGCCTCAAACGACGATTTGCGAAAGAAAAAAATCACCTTAGTTTCGAATTTCGGAAACAACCTAAGGCGTACCCATTAAGAACTGCGATCGTACATCTACCCCTATGCCTTGTTATTCAGTAACAGCCACTTAAATTTGTAATAATTCAGAACATTGTTAAAAAATTTTCATAAAATTTTGCGAGCGCCTTGCTTCTAGCTTAGACCTCAGTTCTAGCGCCCCATTAACCCAGCATTGTCCCAAGGGAAACAATAAGCTCTTCGAAGCTTCTAAAAAATTAATAAATACTCATAGAAGTCCTACTCACTGGAAACAAATAAATTAGATTGTTTTGTTTTATCCTATTTCAAGGCAACTACACGCCTCTGATGGAGAATTCAGTTGGACAAAATCCTGTTCCACGACATGGTTCTCTAAGTGTGCCAAATATGTCTAACAGGGGTCAAATAAGGTAGACATAGCATCCAACGTGGATCACAAATGTCGGGACAACGAAACACTAATTTTATTGAAAGACGACAACAGACTATTTTGTGAAGATATATACATAAAAACAAGAGATTACGGGACTAACTGAAAGATAGTCAATCAAATGTTGACCACAATGAAAACTGAGGGTTATAATACTTTCTTGTATTATACTTTTTATATGCGAAAAAAGACAAAGAAGATTAGATGGATTTTTTATTGAATTAAGACTTTTACCACTAATATCAACGTGTTAATTTTTTTAAGTAGAAGATATGTTGTGTGACACCTAATTTGATTTAGGACTTAAAATATAAGATTTATGTTCTATTTTCTTAGTTAAGTTTTGGAAGCAGTTAAGCTGTTTATAATCCTACCTACTGAATATCCATCTGATATTTTAGTCATTACCCCCGTGTCAAATTGCCACCCAACAGCCATATATTGACCCAAGAGGTGTGTCCAAATGCTGAATCTTGAACTATAATTAGATCTGGGAATAAACAGGAATTTCTGGTATACTTGTTGCAGTAATTTCTGGTCGCTGTCCCAAGGGCAATTTGATACACCTATCAAAATGACTCTATCTTCAGTAGCGAAATCTGTAAATCAAATCTAATTATTAGAAACATTCATTAATTTAAATGAGTTACATTTTCTACCGAATTTACATAAATTAAAGGCTATTTAAATAAATTTATCGTTTATAATTAAGGAATCTGTATCTACAGTCATACATTAAATAATCAAAAGTAAATGTGCCATGATCAATTTGAACTTAAAATTTTGAAATTCCATTAACAATTGTTTTCAATTAGCTATAGCTATAGCTGTGTAATCACGATTTTTTTATAGTTTGTATATTGCAGTGCGGTATTTCATTTTGGTTTAAATTTATAGTAAAATATTTAGTGAAATGTCTGTGTAGTGTAAGCTATTTATTTCGGTAATTATTGACAGTGTGTGACATTCAGGGTCCTGTCTGATATTGTAGAAAAGCATGTATACGAATACAGAAAGAGTTGATATGGATCTATACTTTCTGTCAGGAGAAAACGGTGCTGTTGCAAGAAAACGAGAATTGATGGACTATTCCGACAGAGGAAGTACTGAATAAGAAAATGTCGGTTACGAGTTTTGACAACAATGCATACCGTAGCACCCAGGTGTGTATGAGCTTGCTGCTAATGTATGCTGTTGTTTGAGTACACACTAATTTGTCCACCGGCGGGTATAAAATTATGAAATAAATTATAAAAAAGTTTAGTTTTTGCGACGGAATTTGATAAATCAAACTTATATGATGTGTTTCTTAAGGTCAGAGGTACATCCATGTAAATATGTTACAGTTTTAGAAAAATTTACACTTTGTGAAAATAAAGCGTTTACACAAATTTACAATTATACAGGGCGCTACACAACAACCAACGTATCAAAAATGGAGTGTTTTCCTTGTTCAAATATAAGAATGTTTTCTTATTTAACGATTTGTATGAAGTTTTCGTCTTTAAAATTATAGAGTAAGTGAACATGTGAGAAAATGTATTGAAGAGCGTGTTCCGGACAAATTTTGTAATATAATATACAGGGTGTTAATGAACATATGTCAAATATTTTTGCCAGATGTTCGTTATGTCAAAATGAGGTAAATACACGGATTTGTGTTGAGTAAAATGTATTTTTAAAATCTGACTTACCTCAACATTACAAGGAACCGCCTTTTGAGAATTGCTGATTTTCATAGAGGATGTTCGATGTACCCACCATTTGCTTGCACACAAGCTTCAGCGCGACGTATCCAATTTGCTCGCACGCGTTGCAACATTGCCACGTCCTCTCGAATCGTATTACAAGCTTTGGCAATACAATATCACAGTTGGTCGATGTCACGAGCTTCCGTGGAATACACAACACTTTTCACATATCCCCACAAAAAGAAGTCTAAAGGGGTGAGGTCCGGGGACTGGGAAAGCCATCTAACTAGGCTGCCGCGGCCTATCCAGAAATCGGGAAAAGTCACACACTCTCACGTAGAAAATCGTGCACTCTCCGAAAAAAGTGAGGGGCTCCGTCATGCAGTAACCACATATTTTGCCGAACATTTAATGGCACGTCTTCCAATAACTCCAGCTAACGATTTTGCAAAAATCTAGATATAAAGCACCGTCTGGGCAATTCAAAAGGTCCTATTAAAGTGTCACTAACGATACCGGCCCACATGTTCACTGTAAACTGTTGTGGACGTTACGTACACCATTTCAATTAAAAAATTGAGAATTTGTTGCATGTTGAATATGAAATGGGTAAAACTTGGAAATACGGCTATTAAATGTACTCTCGAAAAACAGCACAGCAATCACTACAACAATGTATTAGAAACTGACTTTCGAATACAGTCCGGCTTCATAAGAAACCTACAAATTCGTAAAAAGTGTTACAGAATTTTTTGTAAGTACTCGCCGCGATANAAATACGGCTATTAAATGTACTCTCGAAAAACAGCACAGCAATCACTACAACAATGTATTAGAAACTGACTTTCGAATACAGTCCGGCTTCATAAGAAACCTACAAATTCGTAAAAAGTGTTACAGAATTTTTTGTAAGTACTCGCCGCGATAAAATATACAGGGATGGCCAGAAGTACGGAATAAAATTCATATCTTTTGAATGAATTAATTTTTTTTAAAACGCCGAAACACGGTAACTGATTTTGATTTTTTCCCATCTCTCGGTTATATAATAATTAATTTTTCTTCAACCCTCTAACCCCCAGCTACCCCTACTTTTTTTTCAAATGGAAACATAAGACATTAGGGGGCTCGTTGAAACGCTTATAGAAAACCGAATCCAGCCATACCAAATAAACAAGTTTTATTTTTTCAATAGCAAGGTTTTTAGGGTTGTATAAAACACCTACTTAATTAAATTTTATTTAGGTGCATTATCTTCAGGTGTTATCCTCCATGAATTTGCACAGAATAAAATAAAGAATTCGAAACTGTGCCTATCACTGCTAACGCAAAAAAGATATATTTTTTATGTGCGTTTTTTTGATACCACTTGCCAGGCTTTCTGGTTAATTTTTCGCTTTAGATGTAAACTGGTATTTGAAACGTTACTATTGTGTCAAAATCAAGTTATTTACTGAATTGCAATGGTATTGTTGGAAAGGCAACGTATCGAAATCTTGATATTGCTTGGATGTGGAGACAAAATAAGAAGTCAGGCTGAAGTGCGCGATCTATTTAATACGAAATATCCCGAAAACCAAATCTCGCAAGGGACAGTTAGTAAAATATTTCACAAATTTGAGGAACACGGTACAGTACAGACTTTGCCCAAAACTGGACGGGCACGTGCTTTGAATGAAGAAAAGAAATTAGACATTGCATTAGAACTTGTTGAAAATCCTCATACTTCAACTGTTTCATTGGCCCGCAATCACGATGCTTCTCGAACTGCAATTCGAATGTTTCTGAAACAAGAGAAATACCACCCCTATAAGGTATGTCTTGTCCAAGAGCTTTTGGAAGACGATTATGATAGGCGATTACAATTTTGTGAGGAAATGATGAGACGGTGTGACGACAATAATGGTTTTCAACGAGACGTACTTTTTTCGGATGAAGCTACGTTTTATTTAAATGGAGTGGTTAACAGGCACAACTATCGCTTTTGGTCCCAGGAAAATCCACACTGGACATGCGAATCGCATACGCAGCATCCACAAAAAGTTAATGTATGGGCAGGTATCATCAACAACAGAATCTTGGGCCCATTCTTTTTTGAAGAAAATCTTACTGCCGCACGCTACCTGGATTTCCTAACATTTGACCTGATACCTGCTCTAGCTGTGATTTTCCCTCATGAAATTGATCCAGATATACCGAATGAAAGAATTTGGTTCCAACAAGATGGCGCTCCCCCACATTTTGGTATTGATGTTCGAAGATACTTAGATGAAATGTTTCCAAATCGCTGGATTGGTAGACGGGGCACAGTTGAATGGCTGCCAAAATCCGCCGACTTAACACCCCTGGATTATTTTCTTTGGGGATATTTGAAAGAAAGAGTCTACCAGGACAGGCCGGATAATATTGAGAATTTAAAGATCAAGATTAGGGCGGAGATGCTGCCAAATAGTGAATGGACGACATTTTCATCATTTGCGACATTGAGTTTATTTTTGTAAATTATCTAGTTTCAATTTCTAAATGAAAAAAAAACTTGTTTATTTGGTATGGCTGGATTCCGTTTTCTATAAGCTTTTCAACGAGCCCCCTTATGCCTTATGTTTCCAATTGAAAAAAAAGTAGCTGGGGGTTAGGGGGTTGAAGAAAAATTAATTATTATATAACCCAAAGATGGGAAAAAATCAAAATCAGTTAACGTGTTTCGGCGTTTAAAAAAAATTAACTCATTCAAAAGATATGAATTTTATTCCGTACTTCTGGCTATCCCTGTACATATTTCAACAGTTCCAAAACAGTTTTAAACACATTTTTAATTATCTTTTTTCTCTATGACCTTAAACTTCCGATACAAGTTTGTGGCATCAGTTAACTAATTTTTGCTCCTTTTTCACCTCTTTAAATTTTTGACATAAGTTCATAAACACCCTGTATTTAACATTTTTCTGAAAGTATTATCTTTAATTATTACTGATTTATACCAAAATAGTGAAAGCTATGCATTACGATCATTTTTGCTCAAAATAAGTTTAACATTTCAAAAAGGACACATTTTTTTTTTTTTCAATGAGGAAAAAATATCCATCATACTTCATACCTTCGACACTAGATTAAGCACAAAATTTCGTTTCATCATCTTATTTTATTCCGAAAATATTTAATTATATTTTTTTGAAAATTTCAATATCTTATACCTAAAAAAGGTTTTTAAAAGAAATTATTCTCCTTAATTTTTGACACGTTTATGTGAATTGTTAATTTCAAAACAAACGCATAAATAACTAGTATTATTGTTACTCGAGTTGCTATGTCTTGCTTTCTGTTGTAATAAATACTCAATTTATTTCACCATAATTGATCAAGTAAAAAAATAAATAAATTAACATTGCGTGTCTAGATTACCATCCATTTATAGAATGAAACCATTTTCTCTGTAAACTCTTTGAGAAGTGAGATATAACTTACTTTTAACCATTTTCGGCAAATCCTTTTTTAATCTTTTTGGATCTGATTTATCAGTTTTGGGTATTTTCTTTACAAACGGCCTTTCCGCTGAATCCATGTAAATAACAGCAGGTTGTAGCAACTTGGATACCTTAACCACCAAGTGGATAAGCATAATTAAACCAGACTTCCCGGGATACTTCCCAACTATATTAGCAGGAGTTAGATCAAACAGCATAGCTCCTGCTTCCGTGCAAACCGCGTGAACTAGCATGTCCTTTCCGCTTCCTTTTGGACCAGCGAGCAAGACAGATTTCACGTGGGGTGTGGATTGGTGAAGATGGGGTGTGAGCAATGGCAAAATGCAATATTCGTTCACCACTTGTCTTATATCGCCCAAGGCTACTGGTGGATCTTTGCCAACGTTGTGTGCTGCAGGATAGAAGTACGACCTTTCTCCTTGAAAATCGCTTAAATAAGTTTCGGGGCATCTGTAAGGTTTAAGACATTTTTAATATCGAAAAGATTAATGGCGAATTCTACGTCACAAATTAATAGAAAATGTTACATGGCATAAAAAATACGGTATGTCCGCGGTTAGGGTGAATAAGAGGAAAAACATTTTTATTTTACGTTCTACGGAATCATTTTAATCATCATCAGCTGAAAATGTCACGAGAGTAATCAAACTATCTTTATTTTTAATATTTCTGAAAAGTGATATTTTGCAAACGTCGTGGAAAAAAATTACTTGGGTTTTTAAATTAAACAATTCGCACACAAAATTGGCTTAATTTTTTACAGAACATAATAAATTTGGAAAAAAAATTATGAATAATAATACATTATTCGAACACTCCCTCCACCGACGTTCACACAAATTTGAAGGCGTGTAAGGAATTCATTGTAGCTGCGGCTAATCTCTTCTAAAGATATGGACTGTACAGGGTGGGCAAATAAGCGAGGTAAGCGGCTGTATCTCAGAAACTAATGATCGTAGAGAGCTACGGTAAAAAATTTTATGGGTAAAGTGGGCAAGGGAAAATGCTGGAAATTATTTTCAAGTTTCCAAGATGGCCGCCAGTGGGCGTTTCCACCATCTTGAATTACATAAAGTTACGTTTCTCGCGATTTTCCCCAATGAATGTAACAAAAAAGTATTTGCGTTTTAATGTTAACTTAAAGTCGAATATTTTTTGTAAAAACAATTTTTCTCTATCTTTCGAAATAAAGTGGTGGGGGGTATTTGAATGTTGTTTTAAATAAATGCCTGTAACTTCGAAACGGCTTAATGGATTTGGATAAATTTGGTATCATTGAAAAGAGCATTTCTTGGGCTTTTAGGTTTCTCGTAATCATGACAGTTGCGACCTACACGGCCGCCGATAGAGGGCGTTATTCGATATTATAACCAAAATATTGGATTTTCTCAAAAAATTTAAATGCGATGATATGACTTTTTTTAGACTAGAAAATAGACAAATGACCAACCAATAAGCCTGCGCAAACCGCATCTTAATATCTTTTTCCTAACTCAAATTATTAAAAAAAATACTAAACCAGGAAAATTCATATATCCCCATTTAAAAATGCATCGGTTGCTTTCGATAAGAAGGCAAGTAGTAGGCCATGGACACGACAATCGCCTAACAAAAATATTGCCAAGTAACGTCAAACTTTTGTCACACGCAGCCTAATATTGTTGATTGCGTATAATTTGAGTACTTTTTAATCAAAATGCCTCTCACAAATAATGAAGCCGTTGACATGATTGCGATTTATTTCGAGTGTTTTCAAAATGCAGCTATAGCTGCAAGACAGTACGCGGCACGGTATCCAGATCGCCGTCATTACGGGAGAAGAATGTTTCCGCGCTTGGTACAGCGATTACGCGATACTGGAAGTTTTCGTCGTCCTAAACGTCGCAGGCGTCGCAATGGAAGGACCGAAGAAAACATTATCAATGTCTTGGCTTACATAGAATTTGATAGACATGTAGGAACTAGAACATTGTCTCTAGACTTGGGAATAGCACGAACAACTGTTAGAAATATTTTGAAAGATTATAGGTAAATAATTTTATCTTATTCCAAGTATCTTAGCACATACTCTCAAATACACAATTCAGTGTTATTCTGATTATATTATTTTTACGCATATGTTGTTTTTTACTTTTAGATTACATCCTTACCACATAGTTTTGCACCAGGCGCTAAATGAACAAGATTTCGATAATAGATTAAATTATTGTCAATGGATGCTAGGCATGCTTGAGGAAAACAGAAATTTCTTAACGGAAATTCTCTGGACCGACGAGGCTACCTTTAGTAGTGATGGTAGAGTAAACCGTCATAATATGCATTATTGGTCCGCTGAAAATCCGCATTGGTTAAGAGAAGTGCAGCACCAGGGACGCTGGAGCCTAAATGTGTGGTGCGGTATCATTGGGGACAGAATTATTGGACCTTATTTTTTTGATCAAGCTTTAACTGGTAACCGCTTCTTAGAGTTTTTGATCAACGACTTGCCAATTTTGTTGGAAGATGTGCCACTCGAAACTAGGAGAACTATGTTTCTGCAATTAGATGGTTGTCCGGCACATTATTCAATTAATGTCCGAAACCATATTAACGGGACCTTTCGAGAACGCTGGATAGGAAGGGGAAGCCTATTTCCTTGGCCGGCAAGATCTCCGGACTTGACATGTCTTGATTTTTACTTGTGGGGACGCTTAAAAGACATTGTTTTTCAAACTCCACCAACAACACGAATGGATATGGAAAACAGAATTCGAAACTCAATTCGTCAACTATCAGCGGTAGAAATCGAGGCTGCGGTTCTGTCGACTCAAGAAAGACTGGAACAATGTGTGGAATATGACGGAAGGCAATTTGAACACAGAAGGCATTAATCTTTTTTCAAAATCGGTCCTTTTCAGGACCACAACTTTATTTAAAAGGAAAATCGCTTATAAATACGAAAACGTGCGACTTAAAATCACAGCACTAAATAAACTGACATTTCTTGTGAATATTTTAGAGAGGAGTTTGTCTTTTATTTCCATGGCCTACTACTTGCCTTCTTATCGAAAGCAACCGATGCATTTTTAAATGGGGATATATGAATTTTCCTGGTTTAGTATTTTTTTTTAATAATTTGAGTTAGGAAAAAGATATTAAGATGCGGTTTGCGCAGGCTTATTGGTTGGTCATTTGTCTATTTTCTAGTCTAAAAAAAGTCATATCATCGCATTTAAATTTTTTGAGAAAATCCAATATTTTGGTTATAATATCGAATAACGCCCTCTATCGGCGGCCGTGTAGGTCGCAACTGTCATGATTACGAGAAACCTAAAAGCCCAAGAAATGCTCTTTTCAATGATACCAAATTTATCCAAATCCATTAAGCCGTTTCGAAGTTACAGGCATTTATTTAAAACAACATTCAAATACCCCCCACCACTTTATTTCGAAAGATAGAGAAAAATTGTTTTTACAAAAAATGTTCGACTTTAAGTTAACATTAAAACGCAAATACTTTTTTGTTACATTCATTGGGGAAAATCGCGAGAAACGTAACTTTATGTAATTCAAGATGGTGGAAACGCCCACTGGCGGCCATCTTGGAAACTTGAAAATAATTTCCAGCATTTTCCCTTGCCCACTTTACCTATAAAATTTTTTACCGTAGCTCTCTACGATCACTAGTTTCTGAGATACAGCCGCTTACCTCGCTTATTTGCCCACCCTGTACATCATCTTTAATTCGTTGTTTTAGCTGCTCGATGTTATTTTCCAATGGCCTGCTATACACAATCTGTTTGAGTCGGTCCCACAAGTAAAAGTTGTGCAGAATTGTTAAGTCTGGACATCGCGGGGGCCATTGCTATGGAGCATGCCGGCCAATCCAGCGATTGGGAAATGTGTTCTGTAACCAGGTCCTAACAGTTACAGCCGGACAATCGTCATGCTGAAAATAAAAACAATTTCGATAGGCCAGTGGTAAATTGTCCAATTCATTAGTAAAAATGTTTGGAGCATATTCAAGTAGCTGTTTCCATTGCATGTATCTTCAAAGAAGTATGGTCCTATTATTCCATAAAAGAATACCACACACCAAACATTTATGAGGGTTCTCTGTACTCTAATATCGCAAATGTTGTGAAGCAACAATTCCATTTGTATAAAGAGTGCAAAACATAATCTGTTGATGGAAATTTCGATCCATACCTCCGATCCACAAACAAAAATCGAGACGTTTCGCTTCATCGTCTTCCTCTAAAGTGTGATTGTAAA
This sequence comes from Anoplophora glabripennis, assembly GCF_000390285.2. Lineage (NCBI taxonomy): Eukaryota > Metazoa > Arthropoda > Insecta > Coleoptera > Cerambycidae > Anoplophora > Anoplophora glabripennis. The sequence continues at coordinate 126,429 of NW_019417126.1, forward strand.
TTGGCTTGTATGTCAGAATTTTATTTTGTTTCAACATTTTTTGTATGTATCACAATTCCTAAGAATTCTGAGCGTCTTCTCAGTGACATGGTTGGATATTCATTCACTGGCAGTAGAACTAGCACAGTAACGGCATCTAAATCATCATAGTTTTTCTTTTTCCTAGGTGTTTTTGCCTGTGACTCGGTTCTCAAAAAATTTTACTACTTTATATAAATCTGACTGCGCCACATGCACACCTGGGTATTTTTCATTGAAATCTTGAATTACTTGGCGATAACTGTTATCACCCTTACCGTAGCACTGTATTAGATATATTTTTAGCTGTACAGTTAGCATTCATCCGATAAATTGATTACTGTTAGGGGTTTTTAACGAAGTACAGTGACACAAGTGAAGAATAAAATATTATTTTATTCACAACCATCTATTTGAAATAAAAAAGTGTCCTCTTATTCGCCCTCACCGCGGAAGTAAATATTTGTAAATAATCAACATAGGCCAACTTTCCCACAAATTGGAATTATGTCGTATCTTTTAATTTGGAACAACTTTTCCTAGTGACACTTTTCAGAAGTATTAGAAATACCTTTACTTCTTACTCTCCTGATATTTTCAGATTTTTTATTTTCTGGACACCCCGTACATGAAATGTTAAGTTTCACCATGACAACCCCATTTTAAATTCAAGCAAAACTTCAAGTGTGCCTTTTTCCGTAAAATGTAAAATAAAAAAGTGTTTCCTCTTATTCACCCTAACAGCGGACATACATATGATAGAGAATATATAGAAAAATATTCATGTTGAACTTGAGTAAAACATTACTGTATAGGGAAAAATACCTATAACAGAAATGTTGACATTGACATTAGTTCACATTCCTTTTCTTTCTACAGACAGCATGAAAGGTCATATAATATGAAAACTGTTATTAGTTGCTAAATTAATTAATAAACATTTACTGTTCTTAATTAGATAGATAATGGCTTTATTTGAACAAATTTTGTTGCATAATATAACTGACTGATATATAGAATGATTCATGTAGAATATTTATTATAAATGGCAGAAATTATAGATAAAAGTTCTTGAGACATTCTAAGTAAGAGATAAACTAATTCAAATTACCCAACTCTAAAAATTTTCCTAAAATTTCTCATCAAATGATGCCATAATTGTGCTCTTTGATGTCAACTATTTAGGCATGAGACAATACAAAAATGGTAATTGTAAAATAAATAGTTATTGATAGAGTTTATTCAAATCAACACTACATAGTAAATCGAAAAAAAAAATATACTCATATATTACAGTTTTTCCTTTTTCTTTCGTCTTTAAGATAGACTATATCCTAGCAAATCATCGATAAAACAATAGTAAGAGTAAAAGCCAATTTAGAGATACTAACCGTTTTATTATTCCATTTGCAACTAATTCTTCAAAGAGTGATTCTGTAGTACGATCTGGAGTCAGGTCTTTCTCTTTCTTCTTCTTACTTTTCTTTCCGGCCCTTCTAGCTTTTTTGCTAGATTTTCTCTTAGTCTTATGTCCTCTGTCCTTATCAAATGCTTCCTAGAAATATCGTGAATCGATATTATAAATAAAAGTGCCTAATTGTGAGTCGCATTTCAATTAAAGACTTCTGTACATAATAATCGCAGTCAGCTTAAAAATATGTGACCAGTACAAGTAGTTTTTTGGTGTCATTATTAATAAAGTCCTTAGCCTTAGACGAAAAAAATACTAAAGCATATTACAAATTTCAAAAATCCAAAGCTTTCGACCTAAGTAATGAACCAAAGATGTGGCAACTAGCCCGGAAATTGTTCAAGAAGAACGTAACCTATCTAAATTATTACCTGAAGTAACTCAAGTTCAGTCACCATCATCTCGTCAACCACTTTCCTTAACTCAGATTCCATGTCAGTCATTTGATCTTGTTCTATCAATTGCTTATCGTGAAACTGTCGCGGATTTTCAGACTCGTCTCTATTTTTCCAAACTTCTTCGTATTCTTCCTTTCTCAAATTTAATTCAGGGACGAATGTAGATACCATCGCTTTGGAAGCAAGATCTTCCTCTTCCTCGTTTGATTTACTGTCTTTCACTGATTTCGTAGTTTTTTCTTTCTTTGTTTTTGATTCCTTTGAAGATCCTTGTGTAGATTTACTTAATTCACTGTCAGTACCTAAAGATATGATATGTGCACCACATTTACATTGAGATGCTTATAAGGGTGGGTAAGGTTTTTGTAGCACAATGATTCTACACATTTTCATTGATTAACGTTAAAAAAAATATATATATTACTAGGTTTTCTGCATACTAGTCCATTTACTGAAGCATTTTGGCTACCAATTTTTTCGGATGGAATGGATTGACGTGAAATTTGAACTCTGGCTAGGGAATAGTCCAAGAAACAAAAGTTATATTGTGCCTATGTGTGCTTTTACCCTAGGGGTGGATACCACCCCTTCTGGAAGGTGGGAATTTTTTTATTAAAAATAACCTCACGATTTGACAGAGGGACGAATTCTAAGTAAAAAATTGTGCTATAAGAATTTTTTGTACAGTCGATACTTTTTGAGTTATTTGCGCCTAAACACGTTCGCTTTTAGCCCCAAAAATGCATGTTTTTGAGCCATTTTTCGCAAAAATCTCAAAAACCATAAAAAAAATGATAATAAACAAAAATGAAGGTAATTAAATAGCAAAGAGATTGCTTTTTTATATTTTTGTAGACGGTATAGAACCCGAGTTATGACTCCCAAAAGTTGAAGTTAATTTCGAAGATAGCTATAATCGAAACGTTCAACGTCCTGTAGCGGAAAAATTAAAGGTTTTTCGAGGAAAACTTATATAACACCTATTAAAGTTCTTGAAAAGACCTTTAAATTGAGTGGTGGAAGAAGTAGTTAACATGAAAACTAATGAAGTTACAATCAAAATAAAATGATTGTCTTGATTTAAAAAAAAAAAAAATCGGTATTAAAATTAACGACTTGACGGAAAAAAATTAAACGTATTCCTTCTGCAATTTACCTTATTTATGTAATAACAGTAGAATCTGGGAATTTAAACGATTTTAGAAGCCTAAATTTAAAAAATTTTTATTTACTTTTGAATAAAATTTTTAAATTTTTTTAAAAATCGCCTTTTTTTCAAAATATTTCAAAAACTAACAAAGTTATAAAAAATTAATACAATAAGAAATTGTAGGTTTTCGCTTACTGAACAATTTATTTTTTTTTTTAATTTTTGTAGGACAAAATTTGACCGTTAGAAGCTCAAAACTAAGCACCAAGACTGCCTTTCCTGAGCCTTTTAGCTTACAAATCTAAAAAACGAAGGGCTCAAAAAAACTGCAAATCACAGAACTTAAAAAGTGCTTTAAATTCCCTACAAAATGGTTTTTTGTGTAAATTTATATTGGAGCACTTGTGAACTGATTTGAGTAAGTATTTTAATAGTAACATACTCACACGTATCCATTTATAATGTATTTTTTTTTATTTGATATAAATTTAATAAAAAGATATTAAGAATAAATTCAATAAAATTAAAAAAAAATAATTATATCATCATACATATAATTTTTAGGAAATTTTTCTNGTAAAATTTTCGGTGCCGGTAAATCATCATCTTTGTGTATTTTGGAGCACTTGTGAAATGATTTGAGTAAGTATTGTAATAATATACATACACACACGTATCCATTTATAATGTATATAATTTTTTTTATTGGATATAAATTTAATAAAAAGATATTAAGAATAAATTCAATAAAATTAAAAAAAAATAATTATATCATCATACATATAATTTTTAGGAAATTTTTCTGTAAGAGATAGGATTTTTTATGAGGGGTAGGTTTTCCATAAGGGTTTTTTGGGTGGCTGAAAAGTTGCAATATATCATAGATCATTTGAAAACCAATAAAAAGTTTATAATTCAACATACGCATACCATTAAAACATCTCGAGCTTTCAATAATAATTTATTTTATTATAAGGGATAGTTTTTAAGGGTTGCAACTTTGTAATGAGTCGTAAGCTTTCTAGTGAATAACAAAAGAAACGCAATACATTGTGAATGCACCAAAAGAATATTTTAAACTGATAAAAACTTTTTTTTTATTTTTTTGGCCATGGAAGGTTAGTTTTTAGGGATTTTTAAGGGTTGAAAAGTAATTAAATTTCATAAATTATATTAAAAAACATGATAGAAACTTTATCCAACATATTTGAACATGAATTGAATCTTTAAAATACGTAAATCTGCGATTTTCGCATTTTGTTCGTACAAGGGTAGTTTTCACACTCAAATAGAAAAAAGCACACATCTAGACAATATAACTTTTGAAGTGGGGGGGTCAGATGAGCTTGTATGCAAATTTTCAGGAAAATCCATGCTGTCCATGCCAATCCATTGGGAGCTTTTACTTTATTTTCGCCTTCAGTGATTGGACTATATGGATTGGAAAAACTGTTGCCAAAATAATTATTTTACAGAAAAATGTTTTTATAAAAAAATGTCTAGTGAAAATTAAAATATATTACCTTGTCTACTTAGCATTAATCTGGAAGCACTTCTCTCTGATCCAGTATATTCGGGAATTTTACCAGTTTGCGTTTTATACTCATGAAGCCAACTTCTAATTTGATCACTTAGTTGCTCCAAGACTGTCCCTCTTTGAGTTTTCTCTAACTTTTCCCTACAGTCGGTAACCGCTTTCTCATATTCAACCTGCCTCTCCTCCTGAAGCTTCTTCCTGAATCTGCGATTTTCCAAATCCTTCTCAATCTCCTCACTCTTCGTTTTCGGGGGCGGGATCATTCCGATCAGCAACATTTCATGCAGTTTTCTTCTACGAGTAGCTCTACGAGCAGCGTATCCCCGCCAGATTTTCTGAATTTTCACTGCAGCGGACAGATTGAGAGCGAGCTTGCTTTCCTTCACCTCTTCCGACTCTTCGCTCTGTACCGGCTTGGATTTCTCCTTCATCGTTTTTATTTCTTTCATAAACTGGGCCCTCAGTCTGCCTTGTCTGGCGCGTTCGTGGGACTGTATTATTAAAATCGCTTGTTGTTCAGTCATGGGGACCTTTTCTATGGTCTTATCGATATATCCTAGTTTTGCCAAAACGCTGTCAATGACATTCTTTCTGTATTGTAATTCATTCCTCCTTTCTCTTCTGAAGCATGAGGGCACTGTTAATTCCATATCGAACGGCGTTAAATTTAATTTCTCCATTACATCACCACAGTGCGTCCATTCGTTAAGATCCGCCTCGACGAGATCCGATTTTAGTTCTAATATTCGTCCTAGGGTTGCTTCTAATAGTTTCCTAATCAGTATTCTCTTCTGAGGTTGCACTATTTGGTCTACGCACACCGTCAATTTATTCGCGATCAGTATGTAGCGTATGTATAAAGTCGCCAGTAATAGTCTCTCTTCCCTTCTATCCGCCTGTACTGGTTCTGTCTGTAAGGTGGTAGTAAGTAGTTCATGTGCCGATCTAAATTTTTCATCGTATGTTTTATGGGACATGGCTGTGTATATGGATCAAGGTTGTGAAATAACTAAAGAGCAGTTATTGTTAGCAGTTACTTGGCCTAGGACTGGTGTTACCACAGCAACATATGAGGCGTAACATGTTTGGTTACTATGGTTTTACAGTATCGAATAAACAATACCTATTTCGAGAAGGTATGGTACCTACTCGAATCAATATATATTAAAATCTGATAGCTCCGTCTGCGTCGCACGATCGCCACGAAAAAGCGCCGATTTCCAGACTCAAAGGCTTTGCGGGGAAGCCGCGCAGCGGCGACCCGCGGGGGGCGAAGCCCCCCGCCTGCCTTCCACCATCCGAACGGCGTATTTCGATGGCGATTTTTTGTCGTCTTCGAGGTGAATTTTGAGTTTTCCTCGGGCTCTGCGAGGGGCG